>NW_024531710.1:1118620-1385366 GCF_017590135.1 Pyrgilauda ruficollis
CGGGGGGCGCGGCGGAGGGTCGGGCCCGCGGCGGAGGGTCGGGCCCGCGGCCGCAATCGGCCGGCGGTGTCATTTGCGCGCCGTGCGGGCGATTCGGGAGCGGGCCTCTCTCGCCCAGGCTTTTCTGGTCTACCACCGAAAGGCACCAAATACCGTCAGGATATATTGAGAATTATCCAACTGTTAAACATTGGTGAGGCCTGTCAGACTGAAGTGACTTACCACAGTCTGAGTTCGAGGAGCGTTTAGACGTGGTAGGAGTGACTCTGAAATGCCCTGCACAGGACACACAGTTGGGCTGGATGATCCTGATGGGTCCCCTCCATCTCGGCATATTCTGTGATTATCAGAATTTCAGGCAGGCATCAACAAACCCTGCAAGGGGAAGATGATCAGGAAACAAGGTGTGCAAAAGCTTTATACCAAAAAGGAACAAGCATTAGTCTTGCTTAAGGGCGCAACTCACAAGTAATGCTTCTGAGGCAAAGAGAAAGGGAAGCGAGGCTTTGTAAGAATTAATAACTGGATCAATACAAGTTTTAATAACTGTTCAACACAGATAATAGAAAGCTGTAATATAAATTTAGCCTCATTGACCACTCAGACAAACTGAAAATACATCGAGTAAATGAGCAGGGGCCTCCCCAAGAATATAATTCCTAACAGCTGTCACATGAAATTGGGATTGCTCTGATCCCGACCCCATTGTGGTCAAATTAATCATTGTTACTTGGTTGAGATTTATGTAGGACCATTGTTAGATTTGTTATTTCTCCTTTCAATACAAGGGTATTTTCAAAATTCCTCCTTTAGCCAGAAAGAAGTGAGATTAACCTACCTGTGTTTCCACGAACACCATTGTTTAGACAGAGCCCCAAGGTAATGGAAATTGCTGCACTGTCCAGTCCCTTCCATGGCGACAGCAATGGACTGATCCCAGTTCACCTCCAATTCTATTAACTGTGAAGAGCTACGACAGTTCATTTTGAAGATCCAAGAGTAAAATATTGCAATAAATCAGTAAATGTGTTATTGCAATTTCCTGGCTGTATAAGAAATGTCTTTCCATTAAAAAATCTAATAGTGAGTTAAGTCTAATATCTTTTATTGGTTTAAATGTCAAATTTCCCATCAGTATTTAATAAATCACATATACAAAATGTGAATTAAGTCCTACTACTTGTGGCATGTGTAGACAAAGCAAATCCTCTGAGCAATCAAGACAGAAATGCAATTTGATTAGTTTCTGAAATAGCACTCAGGATGCTTTGTTTTCTTTGTCTGATGCTTTACTAACACCACAAAAAACATCTTCACTGCGTATCTCAAGGGTTGACAAGTGTATCAGACTGGACATTTCAGTGCCTACCCAAACTGCAAGACCATATTTATTATTATGAAATTCATTATATCCTATACATTAGGAAAAAATCTGGATCTCAGCAAGGGGGAAAGCAGAGGAAATCGTATTCTTCTCCACCTCAAAATACAATCCAGACCCTTCCCAGCACACAGTTAAACCAGTTGTATAATAAAATTCAAGACCATTCTGGTATGAATGCAGGCGGGGAAAAGAGAGGTTTTTCTGTTCCCTCCATTATTTTAACCACTTGCATAGCAAACACATCACTATTGTAAGTTAAAAGGGAGAATCAGTGAAGCTATTTTAAAATCAGAATACAAGTCATGCTATATAAAAACTTTTTTATGTGGTGAACTTCCTGACTTTTCTGGAAAATCTGCCCTTCCCTTAAGCCAAATCACATGCAGTGTGTCACAAATCTATTTGGAGCCATTCTGTTGGTAACAAAAAAAAAAAAAAGAATGTTAGAATGTCATGTTCAACACAATTTCTTCTCTGTGAGATCTGCAAGTATAATTGGGTCTGTTGGACTGTCAGCATGAGAGCAGTTGTCCAGCAGCACAAGCCCCAGCTCCTGAACAGTTATTTCTAACAAGTCAAGTTATCCATCTGGTGTTCACTGTAAGTTTTTGACATTTCTACATTTCAGTTTTATAAATCACTGCTCGACTTCAATAAGGCTTGATTCATTTTATTCTAATGTATGTCATTTATACACTGTCAGAACAAATTGATTGACAGTAGCTTTATTTAGATAGGCTTCCATTTTGACATATTCCCCTTATTTTATTATCACATGTCAACATTTTAAGCTGCATGAGACGGTTTATCTAAGACCTGCATGCAAAGATAATCCTCCCTTTTTCCTGTATAAAAGTTGTTGATTTTAGATTTAAGTAAGGAAAAAAACTGAGCAGCAATTTATTTATAAAGATCATCACATTTAAATACCCTGTGTTTGGATTTCAAAGTGACAGTAGTTTGCTTTAGTAGTACCCACATATGACTTCTTGAATGTTCTAATTGTTTCATAAGACTTTGCAGAAAGTATTTTATACTCTGCAGACATTACTGACCTGTTTTTCTAGTTCTTTGCATTTAGTGCAGTTATTAATATCTGAGGAAATAGGTTATAAAAGGAGATTCTTCTGATGCTATATCTGATTTGGCATCAAACCAGAACAGCATGATTTGATGCAACACAGTATCAGGGCACTCAGCTCAGCCACACACTGAGCAGGCAGCTTATAAATAATAAATGCATTATCAAAGGATGGCACTGTGAGGAATTGGAATGGGACCTTCATGGCTCAGCTCTCTGCTCTGAACCACGGGCGAGTGATGTAGCTTCTGAGAGATTTTGTTGCTGCTGCAGATCCAGCTGAAGCATGTATGATCTCCTAAGCCATCTATTGCCATCCTTTCAGGACTTTTAATGTTTTTGAGATGACAGCCTGAGCTGTCCAGGTTATCATTTAGGCCTCTTTCTTCTTGCTATTCCTGTCACACCAAGGGAAACGAATTATTCTCTTCACATCATGCTTTTACATGCTTGAACACTCCTACCACATCTCCTTTCGTTTTAATAGATTCCACTTGTCCTGTGTTTCCTCACAAATCACATTTCCCAGGTCTCAGACCCCATAAGGAAGGCTGGCCTCTTCACAAGCCCCACATGTCCCCAGGAGGGCAAGCTGGACGCAGTAGCCCAAATCACACCTCAGTGTTACACCCCAGGATTAAGTGCCTGTGTTATACCTGTACCCCATGTATTGCACACAGTTATTTACTGTTCCCTTTTCCCCCCACTCCCAGCAGTGGGGAGGGGCTGGATGCTGAGGGGCTGACTGCCATGACCTCATTGATCACACTGGCACAGGAAGCCATATCAGGCTGATGGCAGCTGAACATGAGCCCAGGTGTGCCACAAGGTTGCTGGTGGGCAACAGGCTGTAGCAGCAGTGCTGTGGCAGCAGCAGCAGGGCAGTGACCCGTGCTGGGCACTGCTGAGGCCACACTTCACACCCTGCGGTCAGAGGTTAGCCCCTCACTACAAGGAAGACACGGAGGGGCTTGAGGAATTCCAGAGGAGGGAACAGAGCTGGGGAAGCGTCTGGAGCACCCCGAGCAGCCAAGGGAGCTGTAGGGGCTCCTGGAGGAAAGGAGGTGTGGGGGAACTCTGGCTCTCCACAACTTACCAACTGCAGATAAGGGTTGGTCTCTCCTCCCAGGCAATGGTGACAGGATGAGAGGGAATGGCCTCAAACTGTACCAGTGGAGATTTAGGTTGGGCATCTGCAGGAATTTCTTCACAGAAATAGTGATAAGACTTTGGAACAGGCTGCTCAGGGAGGTGATGGAGTCACTGTCCCTGGCGGTGTTTAAGGAAAGACTAGCCATGGCACTTGGTCTAGGTGCCATGGTGGTGTTCGGTCATAGGTGGGACTCGATGGTCTCAGAGGCCTTTCCCAAGCGGATCGATTCTGTGACCCAGCGTTTCCTCAGGGGCTAAGGGCAGCCCCGAGCTTGACCCTGCCCAAGGGGCCGCGGGAACCGACTCAGGGAACCCTCAGGGTAGGGCGAGGCGCGGGCAAGGTGAGGACAGCGCCTCAGCAGCGCGGGCCGGCCATGCATCAGGCGGGGCGGGTGGAAGGTGTGGAGCCAGGTGTGCAGCCAGGTGAGGGCACCGCCTCAGCGGCGCGGGCCGGCCATGCATCAGGCGGGGCGGGTGGGACCAGGTAAGGACACCGCCTCACCGGCGGCAGCCGCGCATGCGCAGGCCGGGCGGGCAGGCGGGGCCGGCACGGCTGCGGGCGGGCGGTGGCGGCGGGGTGCGATGACGTCAGCGCGGCGGGACGCGCGNNGGCGCGGGCAAGATGGCGGCGGGCCGGCCTCACCCCCCGTCAGCCCCGCAGCCCCGGCGGGCGGCTCCGCCACACGGCCCGGCGAGACGGGGCAGGGATAGCTTGGTTGTTACAGGCGACCGGGAGCGGTGGGTGTGGGTCAGGCCGTGTCTTGAGGGAGAAATGGGCTGTCCGTCTGAGCCAGCCCCTCCCGGCGTTCCCGCACTGCCTGTGGGGAGACTCCGACTCAGCCTGAGGGGCGTCCCGGTGCTTGGGACCCCGCCGGTCCTTCAGGCTGTACAGGCCCACCTGTCCAGAGTGGGAGTTGTGTGTGGGGGGAGAGGCACCCGCGCTGAGGAAATTCACTGTGAACCCATGTCAAATGCCACATGGTGTATGACTGTTTGCATCTTAGAAAATACTAACGTCGTTCCTAGCGTAATCCCGTGGTCTTCCTTTGCTGTCAGAGACAAAATCACGGCTGACAGCACAGAAGGTCTCGCAGTGTACGCAGGGTCTGTCTTCTCTGTGCAGTTCTCTAAATACAGATTCATATTTCTGCGTTATTTCCAAATGAATTGCGCTACTGGGAAAGTACGTGGATCCTCGTATTCTCTCCTCAAATATATATGTCAGTTTAATGAGCTTTTATTATCCCTCGATTACAATCGAGTCAGCTTGGTGTACAAGAGATGTTTTCTAAGATGCTTCAGTGTTTGAAGACTCAGCGGTGGGTCTGTTCTGGCGGCTGAAGTGATGCAGAAGTACAACCTTTGTTTTCAAAAAGTCCCTTCATCCAACTGCAGAACATTTTCATTTGTTTGGCGTTAGTAGGTTGTTTTAAGGCATACAGACATCCTTGGGCTTGTTGGCACAGGCTGGGGTATATCCTTTTAGAAAATTCAGCTATTTATGTAATGTGAGAACAGGTGAACAGCCTGCTTAAAGCAGTGTCATTCATGGTAAAGGCCAACAAAATCTGACTTTGGATCTGATTAAAGGTTAATATTGTTTTATTTTTTTTAACCTGATTTTGAATAATTTAGAAGTGTCTTTAATTTCCATTTAGTGTCCAATTCTTCAGACAAGTAAGATTAGACTGTTTGCACTCAAATCAGCAGTTGTTTAGAATTTATCAACCTTGAAGCCAAGGATTTAACTTTATTTCAGAATGGTTAACACTGTTCTGGAAATTCTCGATAAACCTATAAGTATTTACCCCAGTGTACTTTCTTCATTTGTAGCAATGTTTCTGTGCTACAGCTGCATAAAGTACTCACTTTGCCAGAGCTGACTTGTGCAGGAGCCTTCACATCTTATAGTTACATGAGAACAGAAGTTTCAGTTTTATTTTACTTTGTCATTAATTAGCTGATGATGATTGTTAGTGCATCTCTGATTTGTTTTGCTTTCTGAACTGATCACCAGCTTGCCCAGTTCTCTGTCACAGGAAAGATTATTCTACTTGCATCACTGTGATAGAGCAGTCCATGCAATGATTTTTTTGAAAGTTTTGATAGTCTTTGTAATGTTTACTGTCTAACCACATATAAAATTACATTTTTCTGTAGTGTCAGTCTTGTTTTGTTTTCTTCTCAGACTTTTGGCTGTTTTTAGTAAGGAGCAATGCAAACACTTTACAAATAAAATTATCTTTTGACAACCTTACTGTGCTTATCTGATGTACATGACCTAAAAGCTGCCAGCAGGCTAAAAGTAGTTTTAGAAATGGTTTAAGGTAAAATATTTAATTGCATTTTTTTGACACAGGTATGAAAACTCAATGGGGTCATCCAAAAATGTAATAAGTGAGCCTGTTGATGCAGAGGAAGGCTATAACATGATGGTAAGACATTCAGTAGCTATTACACTGTATGGTATTTTTTCAACAGCAAGAAAAACTAATTTTCATGTTGGGATTAATTAATAAATCAGTTCATTTGTACCTTCTATGAAAGTATTGATTCTAGGAGCTTAATAAATGTTACTCATTAACACTGTAGAGAGGAACTTTCAAAAAGGAATTTTACAGTAGAATAAATCTGAGCATTTCTTCTGTTTTGCATAATTTCTAGTTGTGTTAGTGTATGGGGTTTTTGCATTCATTCTTTTTCAACTGACTCCCATTTTAAGCTGCTTTCATCCAACCTGTGCTGTAGTGTAAGACCTTAATGTTTGGTCACACTTGCCAGTGTGGTGCTCTTTGAAGGAGCTGAGCTTAGAGCTGAATGACTTTTCTTTGGGGATGAGTGAATGAAACTGGTCGGTTTGTTTGCATCAATGTATTTATATCTATGAACATCATTTAAAAAAGAATCCTCATAAAAGGTCCTTTAGTATTTATAGCCATGAAAAGAAGCATCAAGACTAAATAACAAACATTTGCTATTTAAGGCTGAGCAGTTTCCGCTCCCTCCTTTGGCCTAAGGGCTGATTGTATGCAGAGCATGTGGCAGAAGGTAACTTCTTTGGATAGCTGAGTAGCAAATAGCAGGGATTCAGGGTGAGGGAGCAGTTAAACACCAGGGGTTAATGTATGAGGGAGGAGACTGCAGTGAGCTCTTGTCAAAAGAAAAGGCTGTTGGTAGCCACTCCTGCCTTTGGCACAACAATTCTCACTTCTTGTGGCTTTGCAGTTCCTCTTTGCTGACTCCTGTTTGGGCCTCCCTTTTGACTGATGTCCAAGTTACAGAGATGAGAATTTTAAGTTAGGCTCTAGTTTCATTATACAACACACCTTGAAATGTCATGATGAGTTACTTATTGCTTTCTTTTAAGCTTTTCTGGCTTGTATAAAAATAAATCATTTGGAAAGTTAGTTTGTTGTGGACTAATGCAAAGTTTTACACTCACATCATTAAGCAACAAGGGATTAAAAACCCAAACCAAACTTGCTACAGCAGAAATGGTTGCTCTTACTAAAAATTCCCAGCAAGATTAGGCAATTATTTGTATAGAATAAGGAAGACTAGAGCCAGTTCTGTACAGGTTCTGGGGGTTTTATGTGCTTTATTTGAGTTGCTTTGGGCCAAGGTATGTAGTTTTGCTCTGCTTTCCAAAACTTCAGAGATTCAGCAGTGCTATTTTTTCCTCTGTTGTGTTGCCTGGTCGTGTCTCTGGGCAGGTCTGTGAAGCACTAGATGGCACACTGTAACTTTCAAAAAGGCAACTGAAGGCATCTGGATGAGAGAAGCCCAAGTTAAAAACTATTAGATAACATTAAAGTAAAAGGAGTTTCTTGTTTGTGTTATGTTTCCTGCTGCCTTAAAAAATTCTAGGCACTCATCTTCTATATTTGTTTTTAGTGTAATTTTACTGTATTTTCTTTCTAAAGATGTAGAAGTAGTTGCAGGCTTGAGCAATATGATGGTAACAAATGAAAAGAGGAAAAACGTGCCTCCTGATTAGTTCTATAGAAAATCAGCCTGTTTGTGCCTGAAATAATTGTTAGGTTTATTTAACTCAGCAGTTTTGTGCTGTCACAGTACAGACATTTGTCATCACTGTGCGTAGTTTGGCTTTGTTGCAAACTATTTTCTGAGGATTAACTTTCCTACACTGTAGAAGAGGCAAGCTTTTATGTGATTGACATCTGTCAGTTGATACAAATACTTCTTAATGCATTTAGTTTCAAATGTCTTGTGATGGTGCATCTCACAAGTGCAAAGAACTGTGTTTATTAGGTAAATGAAGTGCATCCCCAGTGTCTCTTATTCTGTCTTTGAGTGGTTCCAGCTTTGTAGTAACAGCCCATCACAGTTGCCAGGAAATACTTTCTATGTTCCTGTCTTCTCAGTGAGAGAGCTGGGATTTTTTGCGTGTTTCAGATGGTTCCTATACAGCTCATGCCTTTCTCCAGGTTCTCACCAATCAGCCAACACATGTATTTTGGTCTCGTGCTGCCTTTAGCTTGTATAATTAGTTCTCATTGACACAGGGTAATTAAAACATTTGTGAAGTCTGCTGTGATGCCCCAGTAGCATTGTCAAGCAATTAAATGAAAGTGATGTGGTCTGAACGTGCCCATACTGAGGGCTGGGTAGTAACTTCCATGACGTGCTGATGAATAAATCTGCTTCTGTGCAGAAGAATGGGGATGAAAATGGATGCATACACCTGTTTCAGATATTTGAGGAAAATTCAGCACCTGTGCACCCATGTTGGACAGTGTAGCCACATACTGGATGAAATAACCATGTCAAACCAAAGATTTCTCTTTCTTTGTGCCTATCCGTGTATTTCTTGTTTTCAGGCTTCTTTCCAACGCTCCAACAGCCATGACAAAGTGAGGAAAATAGTGGCAGAAGAGGGACGGACAGCAAGGAACCTGATTGCCTGGAGTGTCCCACTGGAAAACAAGGAAGATGATGGTATGTGTTTAACAGTCTTCCAGGTCTTTGCACTTCCATTCCTCTGTCAACTGGAGCTGCTCATCTGGAAATACTTTCCTTACGTAAAATTTCTCTATATAAAAATGTTCTGTTTAGCATACATAGTGTAATTGAGAAGTTTTTTTACAAAATATGCCTTGCAGTTGGCAGATTACTTTGTAAAACCTTCCAGTGGCAGAATAAAAACTGTTTTAATTTGTCTGCAAGTAACATCTAAGACTGTTTTCTTCTGCTGATATTATTGAGATAGTTGTGTAACACAATGATGTTGTCCTAAAGTGATCTCTTGTAACTGGGGAATTCAGAATTGTAGGGATGACTTAGAACAATCTAACAAATTGCTCTCTGTGTTCTAAAACAAAGAAATTTGAAAGTTTCTTTTGGGATCACTTCAGCTTTGGTAAATGCCAATGAAGACTCTCTAAAGAGGGGGATATGTGGGGACGCTTTCCATAATGCAAGTCCTCAGAACAGTTTTATTACTGTTGTAATATTCTCTTGTGGTATGATGACTTAAGTAGCCAGGAATTGACTTTTATTTTTATCCTACTCAAGCTGTTCCAGATGTCTGAATGCTGTTTTTGAGAACTTCATCTCAAATATTTTTGTAACTGCATGTCCCTGTCCAGGTGCTGCAGCTTTTGAGTGTCTAAAAGTAAATTTTTTTTATGCTGGTGGTAAATTTTTTTTATGAAGGTGGTTGAACATGGGAACCAGTTGCCTTGGAAAACTGTGGGCATCATCTTCCTTGGAGATGCTCAAAACCTCCCTGGACATAGCTCTGGGCAGCCTGGAGGTTGAGTTAAACCATCTCTAGAGGTTCCTTCCGACCTCAGCTGTTCTGTGATTCTGCCAGTGGAAAAGATATTTCTAACAAATGTTATGTCTTAAGGTGCAAGACAATTCACCCTATGTCTGATGCAAAGTTTAAACTGTCTTTAAGCAGAGTAGAATTGGGGCCAAAAGTATTTCCAGATTCCAAATTACACTTCTGGGGAAGGTAGTGATATGAATGTGTGTGTGGTAAGGGAACA
Organism: Pyrgilauda ruficollis; assembly: GCF_017590135.1. Lineage (NCBI taxonomy): Eukaryota > Metazoa > Chordata > Aves > Passeriformes > Passeridae > Pyrgilauda > Pyrgilauda ruficollis. The sequence continues at coordinate 1,128,252 of NW_024531710.1, forward strand.
TGCAGTGTATTTCCAGTAGTATTTTTGAGCAACTTGTGGGTTGATATACTTTCTGTGTAAAGAGTCTGTTATTTTTGAATACTACTTTGCTTGTAATATTATTTTAAGAACTTTAACACTTCTTCCTTAAAATATCTGTGAGTTGTAGGTGAATGTTTGCTCTAAAAATTTCTGCTAAACCATGATAAATGAATGTAAAAGTGAATTTTTAGCTTTCATTAAATAGTAGTTATGTACAGTAATTAAAATCTAAGTAGCTGTATTCATTTCCTTCTTTTGGTGGTATTAGCACTGTTGTAGGTTGTCAGTGGTGCTTTCTTTTTAATATTTCTTGAAATTAAATTATAAGCTGACCTTTTTGCACAATGCAAAGGATCTGATTTTTATTGCTGGATGGAAAATTTCCCTGTGAAAAGGAACTTGTGGCTAGTGAAAGCCTGGCAGAGCCAGATCCTTTATCTCTTGACCCTTGCCTGGCATGGGGGGGGTTTATTTCAGTGTCACTGAGCTCTGGTTCATTTTGTACTGATCCTTCCATATGTGCTGTGTCCCTGAGGGGACAATATTATGGATTGTCAGCACAGCAATGGTATGGATTAGGACAGTTCTAACTTGTTCAAGGGCTGTGTAAATCAGGCCAAAGGTTCAGGGTGCCTGAGCCAATCCTGCTGCTCTCCTATACAAAGCAGAATTTTGTGTTTGGGCAGTATCTTCTGCTTGTAATGTTCAGAGGTATTGATTTGGCAGCACCAGTGTGTGATTTAACATTTTAAATTATATACTGTTATTCATAATGAGATTTTTTTTCCAGACTCGGTGAAGGTATGAGCATTTTTTATTACTAGGGTTATAGAGGGTTTTATAGAGGATTGATTAATTAAAATGCTGAATTCACCTTTTCCATTTGTATCCTTTTTCTATTTCCTTTAAAAATTGTGTGCTTGTGTTCTTCTTCCCGTTTTTTCCTCTTGCTCTGAAAGACTTGTGTATTTTATATAGCATACACAGATAAAAGAGAAATCAAACCCTTCTGATTCCATTCTGTAAATACATAGTTCCAGCCAGTAAGCAGTATTTCCATAAAAAGGAAAAAGATTTCTGGAATGGCAGGTGGTACATCTGTTGTGTGTTTTGGAGCAGTGTGCACCCCAGTTATGTCAGACCTGAAATTCTAATTATGAATACAGATCAATGCCATGACAAAATCCCTGGCACGGTGGTGATGGTCTAGGAGAGAGAGTGACTGTAACACTTTTCAATCAGTGCAATTCAAATACTCCACAGAATTCAGTAGGACACAGCAAATTCTGTTGGATAAACTAATCAACACTATGGTTAGTTTGGTGTCTCAGGAGGAGTCTTGAAATGGAAAAATTCACTCTTCTGGTATTCTGTCTCCGGAATGGAATCTGCATTCCAAACCTGCAGCCACCAGTCACCGATTGCTGTCACATTGCTTTTGCCCACCTTGGAAAGCTGTGATAATTCCAGTGGAGGGTTCAGAATTTTTTCCTTGGTAATTATTTCATATGCCTAGAATGAAGTTTGAGGCAGACAAGCAACTGAATGCAGACAAGCAACTACACACAAATTTTATTATAAAATCTTAGGGATTACAACAGGTAAAAAATTGCAGAGGCTTGATATCTAAATGTTAATAGATGGTAAGATACCTTTGGAACTTTGAGATGTGTAAAAAAATTGGAAAATCTTGTATTGGTGACTATTCTCTTCTTATTTCCTATTTGTTTAAAATGACCTGGGCTCTTGCCATACAGAATTCATTTGCAGATTAAGCATTTCCAGGTAAGGAAACATATTTTAGTGGTTGAAAGGTACCTGGCACACTTTGGGGAGCTTGCAGCATATTCCACTGTTTTAGCAAGAGACTGCTGCAGAAAATAAGTTTTGTGGAATGTGATCAAAGTCATGAAATGTGGCTCTCTTTGGCCATGTGAGGCACTGTGAGAGTCCTGACTGCACACATTGTGGTGAGCCCTTGCAGCATGGGTCTAATGGGACCTGGCAGAATGTAGTGGGGAGGGAAGGGAATTCTTTAAGGCTCATCAGTTTCAAACCTTGAATTTCACTGGAACGAATGGGAGTCCAGTCTAGTGTGGGTAGGTGAATACAGGGCCATTATATTCTGGATGAGACACTGACAGTAATTTATAAAATTAATTTTGTGCAAAATATATTGCTGTACTTCAATTTAGAGGTGGAAGATGTGGAGAATTTCAGTTATATCCATGCTTGAAGGCAGTAGTTTCTTCAGATCCTTAGCATAGTACAGTTAGAAAAATAGCATCTTCTGCTGCTCTACAAACTTGTAAGAAAATGTCCTTCATAATAGGATCAGAAACTTCAGTATGCTTCCTCAGTTGAAAATTACCATTTCTGCTGAGGGTGTGATGATGAACAGTGTCAAAAACATTGAAACAACATGTGCAGTTGCTCTCTGCCATAGCCAGGACAGAAATGAAGGCTTCAATTAACTCCTAAATGTAAAGGCAATTCCCACATTTCCCATACCAGTAAAACTGTCCAAAGAGAGAGGTGAGCAGGATGGTTGTTGAGGTTGTTAGGTAAAAGACAGCTTTTGAAAATAGTTTGTCAGTGGGGGTTTTTGGCAGGTATTGGCACCTCTGCTTTTTGGAGAGGAAGACTTCACGAATCCTGAGCCCTGTGTGCTTCATATTTAAACATCAGACAGGGAGGAAATGGACTTCTAGTGTAAAATATGACTCTAGCTCCTCCAATGCTGCAAAACTTTGATACTTTATATGTTTCACATGGGCAACTTAATAGCTAAAGGAGATTATCTTGTTGGGTCACAGTTATTCTCTCCTTACAATTCAGTCAGTTGCTAGCAGGGGGTGTCCTTCAGGTGTCACTGAAGTCTGTCCATCTCTTAGCAATGTCAGCATGCTGTAGCTACACACCAGTTACAATCCAGTCATCCTGAACATACAAACAGCCATTGAGCAGTGTTGTCACTGCTTGGGAGTATAGAGGGACAAAAGCAGAAATAATCTTCTCATTACCAGAGCCATTATTGTAAAATAATGAACAAGAAGAGAAACAAGAAAGCTTGAAAATGAGGCTGCTGCTAAAATGCAAAGTTTTCTGGCCTACACACCTTAAGAAAAAGTTAGTCCTTGCCCCACACTATAATAAGTTTGCAAAACCTGCTGTGTTGCATCTAAATGTCTGCCCCATATAGGAAGTGCCTGGAAACCTGCTTTTGTCTTTAGAAGGGACTTGTTCAGACATTTCACAGATCTTAGATGATGGGTTGTTATTCTGGATTTTATAGAATCTAAAGAGTCTGCAACTTGATGTGTTCCTCTGCCCCTTTTTAATTTTAGTGAACTAGTATTTGTGGCAAGCCTTTTCACTGTGCAAGTCCCGTATGCCATAATAAGGATCCATTGTCTTCAGTGTCTTTGTGGAATGTAAATCACATCAGAAGAGAGACTTGGGTGATTGAAATACTTCTGTTATCAGAAGTCTACCATGGAACCATTCCCCAGTTCAAGCTTTTTAGTGACTAGGAAGGTTTTATACATGTAGTACCTAAATTTTTTTTTTTTTTCCTGAATGCTGCTAAATTGAGTTTAATATATTAGTTTATACCTGTTTTTTTGGCTAATGTAGCATTTTAAAAATGAATTATCAAGCAAATAATTTTTAATTTGTTTTAAATTAAAAGCCTTGTTGCCTGGAATAGCCAGTGATCCAAACCAGCTGTGCAAACCAGCTGTACAGCTGCTTGATTAAGACAGGTTTGCAGCTATTTTACATAACCAGAGCAATGTAAAACAGCTGGGCTGCATTTGGGAATTTGGCCTCAACTGTTATAAACTCAACTGGACAATTCTGAAATTTAAGAATGATCTCCATGGTCTAGGGAGGACTGTATTCAACTAATGCATTGCTTTGCTTGGCTTCATCCAGCTAAATAATTTTGAAACTTCTCTTTGGATGTAATCTTTGCTAGAGAAAACTCTGGCCCTAGTTACTGTTTTGTCTTAGCTTGCTTACATTTTTGGTAATTGGATTCTATGATTTTTGTGTTGTGCAAGTTTAGATACTTGGAGGATTCTTTTTACATTACCCTATAGCAAATCTCAAAGATTAAGTGCACACATATCAGGTTAGTCTAGGCTAAGACAGATTTTTCTGTGCAAAGATAACTCTAAATCAGTTAATTGCCACCACTGCAGCACTGAGACCTGGAATCACCCCCTCTGACTGGGGGAATTTAAATTGATTTTGGAAGCATAGTTGCTAAAGTCACTTTGTATAAACAGTGGAGGAAGACGGGTATGTTTGAGAAGGGATTTCAGGTCTAAAGGAGAATGACTTGTGTTCTGTGAATGCTTTTCTCTCTTCCTGTGGCTATCTGAATGTTGATGATCTAAATCCTGACCTAAGTTCTGTTTTTTCCCATCTTTCTTGGCAGAACAGCTCCAGAAGAACTAAATCATTACATTTGGTTTTCCTAACAAATATATTTCTTGTTTTAATTCTGTAATAGCTGATTGAGCAATCAATCAAAAGCAGACTTCTTAAAATTTATATAGAAAACTAGTATAATGTTTGACATGTAGATTGCAATTATATGATTTTTAGGGGCACTGAGAGCTCAAAGCTTACCTTTGTTTAATGAAGTCTGTGTGTCTTGCCTTTCTTGTATTTTTTCCATTCTCTAGTGTCTTCTGGCATTATTCACATTCTAAACAGTGGAATATATATTTTGAATCTAAAATTTGCCAAACGTCTTAACCCAGAAATTGTGCCCCTCTCAGTACATTGCAAGATGAGATATGTGCATTTGAGAGTGCTCTATTTAATTAAAATCATTATTGTTGATTAAAACAGTTGCTTCTCCCACAGGAAAATCAAAATGGCAATCTGGTGGAAAAACAAAAAGGGTGACTCAAGGAGCACACAAGACTGCAAAACAGGTATCTGCTCATTTCTTATTGTGACATAAAATAGATGACATAACACTGTTTTTCTGTGAGATCACTGGTATATTGGTGGCTGATTAATACTTTTCTAAACTGTGCATACATTGTATTTTTAAAGCATATGAGTTTCACAGTAAAGTATTCAGAAGTTAAAATTGCCAGAATTTAGGTTATCTTCCTCAGCCTTTCCTTTTGGCACTTCCCAGCCTCTGCACACATGACTTATTGGCATTAAAGTTATTTTAAGGAAAGTGCTGTTCAATAAAATGAAATAGGATAGTCTTGCTGTAAGTATGCTGCTTATACAAGGGTTGCCTTTCTTCCCAATTTCTAATTAAAGGAAATTTCTTGACCTCATGTGTTAGTGGCTCAAATCACTATATCTTAATTTGGAGAAGAGTCCAGGTGAGTAAAATTTCTAAGAGTTAGGACTGGAAAGCGAGTTAGAATGAGAATGTACAGAAGACACTGCTCCTATTTTTATTAAGGCTTTTTTTTTCTCTGTGAATGACAACCTTTATTACATTAATAAAAGTAATACCTCAATCTTTCCTCATGTTTAATATTTTTAGCCACTGTTTTTCTTTGGTTTATGGATTTAGCTATTAGTACAGCTTTAGCCATTTAATGTTTTGAGGCAGCCTGTCAGAATTTGGTAATAAAGAATATGGAAGATGTTATTTTTTGAAAAAAGAAAAAATGTTGTGCTTCCATAGGGATGCATTTGTATCTTTAAAACACAGGCATGTTACTTTCCCAGTTCAGTTTGGCAGCTGTTCTCTGCTCACACACTGCTGCATTACAAACCAGGTGTGTGCTGGTTCCCTTGGTGTGGCACGTGGGGTGTCAGTGCTGTGGCTGGGGCTCCCTGGCAGGGTGTGCCCCCCGAAGAGGGAGATGGAGAGCAAAGTGCACTTTGGGTTCTGTCTCACCTGGGCATTGTGTGAACCCTGAGTTTTCAGGAGAAGGCTTGGTTGCTCCTCAGTGTGGGATTGCTGTGCTGAAGCTGCTGTTGACACATTGCATTCCTGGTGGCTTCAGTTAAGCTTTGAACGCTGCTGAGTGTCTGTGCATCTTGGCATCTCAATTTGGCATTCAGCACCTTTATTTCTGCTTTCCAGACACTGGATACTGCTATAATTGGTGGCTTTTTTTGGCTTAGTTTTGTTGAGCTTTCACTTTTGACTTTCCTTTACATATAAATGGGCCACTAATCTCAAGAAAATAAACTTACAAGAGCTGTTTCATATTTCATATGATCTTACCAACCTCATCTTCCTTTCAGTAGGGTGCTGGCAAATATACATTAAATAAATTTAGGCATCCCAGGAGTATAAATATACATTGCACACTTTCCAAAAATCCAAGGGAAGTTACTGAAACTATTAGGAGGAAAGAAAAAATGAAAAAAAAATTAAAAAACACGAAGAGATTCAGTTTAATATCACTTTCATCCTCCACGCTGGGTTACTTGGAGTGGAAGAAGTGGTGTTTCCCTGTCTGTTAACTTCAAAGGTACATCAGCTTTGCATCTTCTGCACTTGAAGGTTTGAACTATGGCTGCAAGTTAAAATACTTTTTCTAATTTAATACTAACCTGCTTGTGTGATAGTGTCTACAAGAAATCAAGTAGGTTAGAGGGTTTTATCCTTTCAAAGGTGTTCTGCTGGAGCACTGGTAGCTGTAAATGTTGCTTAGGTTTTACTGAGACCCTGAAAGTCTGCTTACGGGGTAATGATGGAACTGCTGTGGCTTACAGAGCCTATACAAGGTGTTTTTCTCATTAAAATGTGGCTGATACATAAGAGAGAAGATAAATGGATGCCAAATACAGCAGATGGATAACATTTATTGCTAAATATCAAAACATTCTATTCTAACATTGTCTATTAAAGATAGGTTTGAACACGTATCTTTCAAATAGTGGGAATTATGCATGTTTCCCATTCCAAAACAACTGATCCTTTTAATCAACAGTATTAGCTGAATGACTGTAAACCTAATCACTTTCCTGAGGTCACATTTTATACATACAGACAGCAACAGGTAGCACTGTTATTTTAATGTAGCTATTTATGATTCTGTAGTTTTGCTTGCTTCATCATAAACAGTAGTTTCAAGGAGCAATAAATTTGCCAGAATATAAGCTTTGTTTTAAATGTTTTTACACATGGCCTCAGCCTAGGAGCATCTCTTCTCCCAGCAGTTTGTTAAAAGGTGACTTATGTAATGGAAGAAAAAATATTAAACCCTTCTGAAATTGTTTTTCATTGGTTGTTTATGCCATGCATCTTTCTGAGCATGACTCTCGCGCATACATTAACTGAGGTTCATCTGGAGTACAGTTGGAGCACTTGGAGATATATGTAAGGGTAGCAGAGATGTTGGTGTGATTGTAGTAAATCAGGTGCCCATTCTTCTGCTTCTTACAGAAAAATTAGCATCTCACCACAAAAGCAGGTGAGAGCGTAACCATTCTGATGGCACTGTGTCTTCCTCCCTAAGTGCAAAGTGGAATTTGTTTAGTGGTGTGTGGTACAGGACAAAAAGGCTTGAATCCTAGCCAATTGTTTTGAAAATTACACTGTTTCTTGTTAGTGATTAGATATTCTAATTACAAAAGCTGTGTACTGTCAGCTGTGGTGTCAGTTTTGACTGTTCTTATTCAGTCACCAAAGCAGAGCATTTAGAATGGGACTTTGCATTAATCCCTGCAAAAGTACTCCAGTAAGAATTGGTGTGCTGCAGATACATGCCTCAAGTGGACCAGTGCATCAAAACTACATTAAAGGTGCCATTAAATACGTGATTGTAAAAAGCCAACCCAAACCAGATACCTTAATAGGCAGCTAATAGCTCCATCACAAGTTGGGTGTCACTTGGTGTTTACTGAGGGTGCCTTGTCCACTGGCTGTGGAATGCAGGGCAGCTAATAGCTCCATCACGAGGTAGCACACAGCTGGGTGTCACTTGGTGTTTACTGAGGGTGCCTTGTCCACTGGCTGTGGAATGCACAAGCTTATGGTAGCAGCCTTTTACAGTTCGTTTTCTTCTGTGGGAGAGAAATTTAGGTTTAATAAGGGCAGTGTCATAGGACCAAGTGGTGATTTGGTATTAGCCAAATAGGTGTGCTTCAGAGCCCTTTGGAATATCCTGCACATCCATCCCATTTAGCATGTTGGCTGTCCCCTGCACCTGTGCAGCAAAGCAGTACTGGGTGGTTTAAGTCTGTGTTTTAGGGTGAGCTACATCAGCATTTCACTGGCATTAACATGCTTTACCATGAGGGTTTAAAAACAATCATGTCATATGTAATGTCTTGGTAATAGAATTTCCCTTTGGTAGAATATTGCTGGTATGTTTTTTAGTAAAATGATATTTTCACCTCTGGATATACACATCTGTCAGAAAAAGTAATACAGGATGTGTAATTAGAAAAAGTATCTTCCCAGTGTGCTGAGAGGCAGAGTATCTCATACTGTTGTGGAATGCAAGTATTATAACTGTCAAAGAAACAGAATCTAGTTGAACATAAGTGCTGCCTATGTTTAAGAAAGTGTGTGTTAAAAAGCTCGAGTGCAATGATGTAGTCGTCTTCAGTGAAGTTCTTGTTTACAGGTGTTTCAATATGTTGATGAAAGGTGTGTTGCACAGAAACCCAACTCCTTACCATACTTCTGTTCGTTGTTCTCCTTTCCCCTTGTACCTTCTTGTTTTCAGAACACTACCTTGGACTGTAAATTAACAGCAGCAGGAGCTGGAGACAAAAACTTTGACAAGAGCCCAACGAAGACCAGGCAGCCTCGAAAGGTGGATCTGCGGGCTCGGTACTGGGCGTTCCTCTTTGACAACCTCCGGCGGGCCGTTGATGAAATCTATGTCACATGTGAATCAGACCAGAGTGTGGTGGAATGCAAGGTAATGTTCCAGCTGTCTTTGCCTATCTGGCTTCTATCTGGCTTTTTTTATATTTTAGAAAAGAAGTAAATGAGGAATTAGAGCTTCAGAAACATGTTACTTTTTCATTTACATTTTGTGTAGGCTTTTAAGTAGGAAAGCTGAGGACATACGTATTCATATTTAAGAAAATGCTTTCATCTTGACCAAGGACTAATTTTTAAACTGTATAAAACTTGTCATGTTGTACATAATATTATTAGAGCTCAGTTTTTTGCTGAAATCAGATTTTATTTATTGAGTTCTGATTTTGTTATTTTTGTGACTAAACGCTGATTGATTTCTTTTTCCGGTAATGTCCTTTACTGTAGGTGGCACTGTTGCAGTTCAGCCTTTTTCATGTTCATTTGCTTGCTGTTAAGTGGCTTAATTACACACTGCTCCCTTTCTGCAGTGATAGTTATCACTCTTCTCATTCTGCCTTTGTTGAGAAAGTGATTGGTGGTCGAGTGTAAGCAATGTCTGGTTGGGATGTCACTGTAAGACACTTCCCTGTTTCAAATAACCTGGATTTGCAATAGCTTATGCATCTGGTTCACATTTTATTGTGATTTTCTAGTAGATCTTTAGAAATACCCTTGTCATTTAATAAAAATCACTCATGCTTTGGCAATGGAATTTATCACAAGCATTAAGAGAAGTCAGAATACATTATAAAAGAAATGTTAAAGAGATGACTTTGTTTTCATATTAAACATGGCTGGAAACTCAACACATTCTGGAAATGATTATCTAATCACTGTAAAAAAATTCATATATCAATTTAAGTAAACTTTTTTCTTATCCTATGCATCTCATTCTCTGCTGTAATCAGACACAGCCAAATTGCTTTTGAGATTAGCGTACAAATACATTTCATTGAAAGCAGCTTTGAGAGCTGAACAGTAGCTCAGAGGCTTCCAAATCTCGGTTGGTCTAACACAATTTAACATTTTGTTACTGAACTATCTTCCTGCTCAGGAAACTTCTCTGTAGAATTTTTTGGTTTAAGAAAGTCAGCCAGCCTTGCATTGTAATTAAATTAGCATTTTAAACTTTTGTGACTGAAAGAACAGAAGCGTATTTGTATCATTATCACATATTTTGGGGGTTAGATATCGTTCAACATTTTAATCAGGCTACTTGATCTGCTTTTGGATGGGGATACGACATAGCCTGAGTGAAAAGTCTTCATTTTAGCAGACTCTTGACAATGATGGATGTATCTGTGTGGATCAGGTTACTGTTTGCAAAACAGAAGCGAAAAAAACTAAAAATGAGCTAACAGGACAGTCCAGTGTCAAATGTTGTGAAACTTATGTAATGTTACTCTTACCTTTCAAAAGATCTTTTTTCTCAGCACAAGTGTGCCTTACCTAAGCAGCTGGAATATGGTTTGTGCTGTGTTTTTTTGTCTGGAATTTTCTTTTACAGGTTACTGTTAAATTATGACTATTCTTTTGATCAATTACTGTCATTTCTGTTAATTAAGTTATGAAGTGTGAAACTGCTTAGTCTTGCGAAGAATTTTTACTAATAATGTTTCTCTTCTATAAATTCTCTTATTTGCCATTATTTTATGGTGGTTTTGACAGTCCAGTTTCTCTAGTTTCGACTGTTGGACATAGGTGGGAAATAATATTAAATAAGAAACCAAAATGGTCCCACTGCTAGCCTTTCCTTCATTTTTAAGTGGTATTTTGAAAAATCCTTTAAGATAAATTAATGTTATTAAAAACTTCCTTAATTTTGACTCTTTAAACTTTCTGTCTTGGTCAGATGGGCAGGTGCTATTCTGTTTAAACACTGTAGTTGTATAAAGGTTGTCTTCTAAGAAGACCCATGTAAAAATGAAACGTGACACCTTCTGGCATTTTAGACCTTCTGTCTAACCTGGTATGAAAGTGTTAGTTGGGGGTTTTTTAGTGTTTTTGCCTTTTGCTCTCCCGTGTCTTTACGAGCTGTTGCAGATTTATCGATTGCGTTGTCACTGAAGATGCTTGATGCTGCCCAGTGGGAGAGGGCTCTGGTGGCTCTTTGTGGTTGAAACTGCAGACAGAAGGGTTGTGGTGAGGATCCAAACAGTGGCAGTGTGTGTAAGAGGATCAGTGCTTGTGTGTACTTTCTCAGCTTTGGGCTCTGCTGAAGTTGGTATTCTGCTATTGATTTGGAACTGAGAACTCTCAAATCATGTATGTGGATATATAGATATGGCTTGGATGCTTTGTGTGGAAAGGTGTAATGAACATGGTTGAATTATTCTGAAATAAATGAAGAGTTCTCAAGTTTAAGCATCATCTTACTGTACATAAATCAGCTTGTGCAATAGTGACAAAAGATTAAATATGTCCTAGTAGATACGACTGTAACCTTCAACATTTGAAATGCAAATTGTGTGGATATTCTCTATATTAGCTGGCGTTTTGTGTGTCTGATGTTTATATAAATGTTTTACCTACTGTTTTCTGGGTTTGGGTGGCAAGCGTAGGCAGAGCAGAAATGGTAATGCCTTTAAATCTCCTGTATGATAAAAGGTATTAAGACCAAAAGATCTGTAGATGGGTAGAAGGCAGATTCTGTAGTCAGTTTTAGTTAATGCAGCAGATGTCTTCAGCTGCTGTTCTTCTATGGTGTTTTCAGGTTTCTCAGCAACTGAGTTTGTATTTATATATGTGTGTGTGTGCATGTATATATCAAAAGAAACACTACACACTTAGGTAAACTCTTTATTGGTAGAGTTTGAGCAACTGGATCCAACAACTAATGATACAGCAAGTATAGAAGAATATCAAACTACCTTTAATTTAATTTTGGAGGTTTCTTCCTCCTAGAATGAATTAACAGCTTCAGCTGTTCTTTTCCTTTCAAAAAAAGCTGAATTTTAACATGTAAACATTTAGTTCTATATTCTTTTTACATTGCTGTTTAGCATTACGTAGAGCTTGTACCATCTCTTGTCTTTTCTAAGAGTTTCTGGTGTGTTTCTGGAAGGTTTTGGCCTTCTCTTGTTTCTGAAGCTTACAGATACATTCTTAAATCAGTCTGGTTCAGTGAAAACAGTTTAATTTTGCTTGAGATTCTTACTCTCTCTTATGAAATGGAAAATTCAGCAGCCAGAGTTCTGTTGTTCTGCTCCTCACATACAGCACAAGGTGAAGAGGTGGCTAAAGGCTTTCATTAAAAGTTTAGACACGTTGCATGATGTTCCTCAGTGAAAGAACCAACTGAATCAATTTTGGTTAAGGCCTTTGGGTCAGGGGATGTCTGAGAGGGTTTGAGTTGATTGAGGCCTCCCAGGAGCAGAGAGGAGCCTCTCTGAGGGCTGCTTTTGGGCCTGGGTCTGCAAATTCCACTGATTTCACTCTCTCCATGTTGACTGAGACCCCTGCTAATGCATCTGAGCCATTGCTGGCATTTGGGACAAGCAGTACTGCAGCTGGAGTGTGCAGAGGAGTGCAAGGCTGCCACGTAGCACTCACTCACAAAATACATCTTCTAGTTCTGAATTTGGGGATATTTGCCAACAGTAAATATCTTCCTAAATAAATAGCTTGTGGCTGCATTGTGGCAGCCTGTGCCTAGTGAAAATCTTTGTGAGCATTCCTGCTGCCTCTTTATGGACTTTTACTTTTTCATCATTGTCATCTTCCATGGATGAGTCAACAGAGGAGGACAGGAAAATGGGTTCATGATCAAGCATTCAGTCTTACAGAAGAAAGAGACGAGGTCTTTTTTTATTCAGAAAAGCTAGCACGTCTTTTAGTTGGCAGTCTGGGTATCCCTGTTCCTGCCTCTCCATCCTTTGCATCAGGCACGTATATGTGTGTGCGTGTATTTAAATTTTGTGCCACTGCATTAACTCTTCAGGAGAAAATTTCCTTTGAAAATGGTTGTGGTCCTTGGAGCACATCCTTGTCAGGCAGGGGATTGTGGCTGCCATGTCGAAGGTGCATCAATGAGGAGCTGAGCCAGATGTGGTGCATTTAACACTTGGGTCTAGGAAACCGTGTGCTCGCTGAAAATATTATTTGCTACATCCTGAAGTTGATATAAGGAGAGTCTTTTGTCTAGAGGAGCTGCTTCCTTTCATCCTTTCCCAAAGCTGTAAGAATCACTTTGACAATCACATTGGTTGAACCAACCCCAGAGCTGGCTTTAATTATCTGTAATTCAACTGTATGAAAAGGCTACGAGGAATTTTTTGAAGCAATTTTTGTGTCAAATTACTGAAACACCCACTTAACTTTGAAAACATACATTCAAAAAAGGAAGGAACTTAGTTTGTGTGCTATAAAAACATGCTCCAGTATAAAAAAAATGGAGTTTATTTTGGTAAATACATAAACTGAAATATTCAGTATTGATATTGTAGCATTAGCATAAAGTGGCCATGGTTTGTAAAATAGGACCCATATTTCTAGCTTGTCAAATAAGGTAAAGTACAGATGTGACTGAATTAATTTCCCTGATGCATGTGCTATTATTTTGGGTTGGAGTAACCTTAAAATCCTACAGTCTTCCTACCCTGTTTGCCTCTTCCTTGTTTGAGAATGGGAGAATAAATGCATGAAAGGACATTTCAAAGTGGTTAAGGGCTTTCCGAAGTGCACTTCGTTCTTTCCAGTGGGATTACAGTGGGCCTATCTGGGACCTGAGTCCTGGCTGAAGGTTGTTCCCAGTAGCTACTCTTGAAGATCTTTGTTGATTATAAAGTCATTTATAGGATCACACAGTTGAAGAGACTAGAAGTCCAACTTTGAGGTAAATACATGGCAACCAGAGTAATCAATGAAAGCTGGAGAAAAGAAAGGAAGCCAAAAAGAGAGACAAGCAGAACTGGTGATCAGAGAATTGATGAGAACAGAGAGGAGGAGAAGGTAACGGGAGTTGCATTGTGGCTGGTTTGAGTTTCATGTCACTGATTTTTCCTTGGAAGGTTGTTTTTCAGCAGTATTGCTTTCTTACTTAGATCAAACTGTCTCTTTAAAAACCCTCCAGGATGGATGTGACCTTGAGAAATAATGAGCTATAAAATTGTTCCGACTCCAGTGCAGCCGCAGCGTGGCCCATAAAGGTTCCTTTTTGTCAGCAGCTTCTCGAGTGGTGCAGTTTGCCCTGGCTCAGCAGCGGGCTGTGGGAGTGCCGCAGGTAGAGCGGCTGGATCGGGAGCCCCGCCGGGATCCTGTGTCAGAGGACAAAGGGACGGCGCCGGCCGGCCTGCCCTGCGCCAGCCCCGGCTCCCTTACAAACCAATCGAAGCCGCTGCAGCCGATTGGAGAGCTAATTGGTAATTTTAGCTGGACATCTATATGGAGTTATCTGCATGCCTGCAACGGCGCTTTCAGAGCCACTTTTGTTCTGCTCCATCCTGCTTGACAAAATGGCCCTCATAGCTGTAGGGAGAGAGATGTGCATCAGTGAGTGTGGGGCCGCTCCAGCTGCTTGTCTTGTTTGTATTCCCTTGTTCATAAAACATGGCTCGGGTTACAGCTGCATGGGTCTGCTCTGATCATTTCTGATAATGTGGAGCTAAACATTCCTTAAAATAGGTTAAACCATTTAGTGTGTTTTTTTCCTGTGCCAGCTAGCTTCAGAAATATAACTCATATTCACGTCAATTCTTTTTTTTTTTTTTTTCCAGAGGACTGCGTTAGTGGCTGACTTGAAAAGTAAATGAATCAGAATTAAATTTTGCTTTCTATGCTCTCATTGTTAGTAACAGTCAGCATAACTTAGTGTGGGCTAACCTAAATGGACATGAATTGGATTAGAAAGCTGAAATTTTATTAGGGGAACAGAAAAAAGAACTGGTTGAAACACTTGACTTGTTCATTTCTTGTAGCAGACTTTACTTAATTCTTTTGCTGCTGTAAACCAACTGCTTTGTAAGAAAGACTTCTGTTAGCATTTTTGGGGAATATTTCAAAACAAAGAGCAACTTCTGCATCAGCAGTGGGATTCTGTTTGATTTCCCTCCCTGGTGTCTGACTTTGTGCTGCCTTTCCCTTACAGCAACCAGTATATGCTCTGTGTGTGTCATAAAGAGTAGTTAAAAGGATACTCATGTCGAAACTGAAGCTGAATTTCAAAGTTAAACAAAATGAATATTAATCCATGTGATTTTATATGAAAAAGCATTTTTTCGTGTGTTAGAGGTGTTTTTTTTTTCTGTTAAAAGGCCAATTAAAAGTAAATATATATGGGATGTGATGTTACAAAAATGTGCATTAGTTACCTGGACTGTAGGACAGTGTTTTTACTGGCTTTGGTGTCAAAGGTTTTACTGTTAAAATTTGTAGTTATACACTTAAGAACCAATACCTTCTCATTTGTAATTGTTCCCTAAATTTCTAAATAATAATTACTTACTTTGAGCAGAAAATTTATCTAATTAACAGCAGGAATGACTTTGGCATAGTAAAGAACTTGTGAAACAGCAGCATTTTGTCATTAGTGTTTTTCCTTATACCATAAAGTTATGTCTGTATTTTACATTCTGCATGTGAAGCTCATTTAAGTTTTGTATTCAAGCTTCATTCATGGATTTTTATTATTTTCAGCACATTGTCACAACAGGGTACAGGACACATTTTTCTTGTCTGGGATAGAGTAGTTATGAAAGCTGCTCTCTGACATGAGCTCAAACTCTCACCCTGAGAGAGGCATTCATGTGCTGTGTTGGTGATATTCAGCTTTGCTGAGGAGGTGCCTTACGTCTGTGTGTGTTTTGTCATGTTCAGTCAATGATTTTTGAGTTCATATGTGGAATACAAAGAATTGCTCCTTTCCCTGCCAGTGGCAGTAGATAGCTGTAGTTTGCCCAGGTAACACAGCTGAGAGTTCCATTAGATTGTGTTTTGCTCTGCTTTGCAGTGAAAAACTGCTGCCATTAACTACACAGAGGCAACTTACCTTGAATTTTTCATTGTTTCTGGATCTAATCTGACCATCCTGTAGGTACTACCCCTACATGTTTGTGCCAACTGGGCATCCATAGGCACAGTCAATAATTTCTCAAAGTTAAGGATGTTTTAATCAGAAACAAGTCTCTTCAGCCACTGCCATTTTGTCTGTGATTTTCTTCATGGTGTAGTGTGAAGTTAATTGATATGTCCTTTTGTAACAGTTAATTTTATTTGTTGGAGACCAACACATGGTTCCAGATTCAAACTACTTCATCAAGATTTTGCATATTCTGAGTAAATCTCCAGCATGCCCACATAGTTTCTGACAGTGTATGTTTTAATCCCACCCGGGTTCTGATGTTGTTGCCTTTGTGTAGTTTTGTCTACTTTTACTCCACAGACAGATTAATTGTGATATTTTTAGTCTTCCACAGGCCTATTACGTTTTAAGCAGTTTTGCCTTCTTGGTGATGTATGTTCAGCATATTTCAAAAGGTAACTCTGACCAAAAAAGGGGCATAAATAATGAAACAGGTATCCTTATGTGTGTTAAGAATTATTTTCTTGCAAATGCTGCCACCATTTTGTCCTTACACATTGATGCTGACACAGATCTTGAAGAATGTGCACCTTTTTTCTTAGGATAAGTGTTTTAATGGTTGTTCACATAAAAGTATTAATTGTCTGGGCCTTCTTGTTTTCAGGGGTTCTCCTGGGTTTATTTTTAATGAGAAAGCTAAATAGTAAATGTCCTTCTTTCTTTTCAGTTCCTTTATTGGGGTGGGGGATTGTTTTTAAATAGAAAGATTGATGTGATGGTTGCTTTTCAGGAAGTCCTGATGATGCTTGATAACTATGTAAGGGACTTCAAAGCATTGATTGATTGGATACAGCTACAGGAGAAGCTAGAAAAAGCTGATGCTCAAAGCAGGTAATTAGATTTATATTTTTTTATTCTACAGAGAGAGTAAAGTTCACAGTAAACTTCATTTTCTAGCAGAGCTTCAGTAAATAGAACCAGTTTTTCTTTTGGACAAAATGGGTGTGAGGACATTTTATGTGCATTGTCACTGTCACTTAGAAGGAGAGGATATTTCCAGTCCTTCTCTTATCTTTTCCTTTTCGATGGTTGGTTTGTTGCTTTGCTCTATACTGGAATTTGAAATAAACATTTTGGTATTGAGAAGAGACATTATTTTGGGTATAGGTCCGGCTAATAGGTTTTGTAGTTGGTGTAGAAACAATTGCTGAGATGAATGATTAAATTCAGCAGGATTTGTTAATATACTGAGCGTTTGTTGGTTCTAGTTTTGCTTTAATATGATAGAGGAAGAGTTATTGTGAATTGTATTTTTAAACTTTTCTTTCCTGGGTTTGCAGACCAACTTCACTGGCTTGGGAAGTAAAGAAAATGTCTCCAGGACGCCACGTGATCCCCAGTCCCTCCACAGATAGGATTAGTGTGACATCAAATGCTCGAAGGAGTTTAAATTTTGGGTATGAAACCAACTAAGAAGTTTATTGAAGCTAAAATAAAGATTAATTTGAAACAAATTTCATGAATGCACTATTTTTCTGTAGTAACCAATGTATTGTTTTGTTGTTATTAAATCATATAAGCAATTTTTTGCATTCCTAAAAAAAACCCCATGATCTGTAAATGAAAATCCTATCAAGGACTTACTTTTTCCTGACTTTGTAGTACATTTAATTACTGGTCATTACAAAGACCTGAAGATAAAATACTATTAGTGTATTTCATGTGATCTGTTTAGTACTCTCTTCTCTCTCCAAAACAAAGGTCAAAATGTCTGTCACTGGCATTTTAAAATTGCCAGTGTGTGCAATGTGAATGGCCAGCTGAGCGAGCAGAAGTAAATACAGGTCAGAAGGAGTGAGTGTAAAGTGAGATTATGATGATTCTGTTGTGTGGCAAAACTGATACTAGTTCAAATATAGAGCATGTTGTATACTACAGGAGAGCATCTTTTACTTGTTGAAATGAAACTGTCTGAAAGCAGTTCAACAAAAACGTGCATAGATTTAGAGCAGCACTGCCTGGTGCTGTCTCAGTCTGGAGAGCACAGATGTGTCCAGTTGAAATCTTTCTCAGGGTGTGTGCTGTGCTTCCTTCAGGTTTGTTGGGATCTAGGGAGCACACTGCCCAGTTTCCTGAGTGCTTACAGTGTCCTCAGCAGAGATGTGATACTGGACTGTTTGGTCAGCACCGCTGAGGATTGAGCTCTCTGAAACTGTGCATATCAAATATTTCTACAAAAATACTACACAGTGTATTTGGTGGAAAAACCAGAGTGTGTTTGGTGTAGGCCCTGTGTAGGTGAATCTGTTGATACCTACCTGACAACATCTGAGAGGTGTCTGCTGAAATGCCTTGTGGTGGGGAGAAAATATGCACAAGCACTCAAATGAAACAGTTGAATCTGGTGGAAATCAATGCTCTTTTATTTTTATTAGAACACAACAGCTCAGCACAATTAGTGTTTCAGCTAAGCCTTATTTGGCTGTAATAACCTGTTGCTATTGCTGCTGAACTGTTTTATTCACAATCACAGGGACGTGATGAGAACTATGTGTGTTAGAGCAGGGAACAGCAAGATGAGTTTTCTATCCTTCACACTTGCAAATTTTTTTTCTTCTTAGTGTGTGTCTCAAAGCAAGGCAACCCCAGAGGGCTACAATATTTTTTGTGTGAGAGAGAAAATAGGATGGAAAATAAGGGCTGAGACATACTTGGTGCTACAGAAATTTTTGGCAGAATGCTAGGACTTACTAGGAAAGGAATAGGAGATAGAAGAGAAGGTAGTGGTGTACCTCTGTAGAAATTAATGATTCATACCTGTAGTCATCTTCACATCTTCCCTAAAGCAGTGTAGAAAAAGTAGGAAAAGTACAGAAACTAGAAACAGGGACAATCAGAGGTATCCAACAGCATTGATGCAAAAAGAAAAGAATTTGGAGAAGAGATAACAAGAAGGGTGTGATAAATAAAATCACTTATATGGAAGATGAGTAGAAAAATTCTGTTCATTATTTTTAATGAAAAGGAATTGGGAGTACTAAATGGTCAAATGCCAGGCTTGAAATGACAGGAGTATTTTTCAAGACTTAGTATGTAGAATTTATTCTGCATTGCTTTGATTGCCAAAAACACTAATGCCTTCAGAAATTAGTATCACAACGATTAAATTTAATCTTCTTTATTAAAAACAGAAATTAGTTGAGCAAATTACAACAACTTTTCAGTGTAAATTGCTGCAACCTGGAGAGTTTGCCAAAGGAGAGGTAGTTCTGTTCAGCACTGTTCTGATGGTCTCTGAGAGACTCTGCTAAAGCTTTCTAACAATCCATTCTGTTCCTTGATCAGACACTAAAAAGAGCTGTGACTTTCATTTAGGAACCCTGCAGTGACAATTTCTGCGACACGCCTGGCTCCCTCTGGTGTAAGTTGGGCCGATAAGGTAAAAGCCAACCATGGAAGTAAAGCTGCCAATCCTGAGCTGGCAACAGCACAAGCCTGCCTGGTACCTCCGGCACAGAAGGCGCTGCGGAAAAATGGCAAGTCCCCTTCAGTGGCCTAAGTTATTTTCACAAACTCTGTGGTATAAAGTGAATTCAGAATGTGATGACTTGTGTTCTAAGCAAAATTAAACCTAGTTTTGCAAAATACAATGTTTAAATTCAATATGGAGATAAAAGATTCATGCAGCCTTTTATTGCAATAGTTAGGTTTGAGACAAAAGTGTGCTTTGATGTGTGGGTAACATTCTGCTGTATTTTTACAAATTGGAATTTGATCTGTTAAAAGCAGTTTATAACATCCCAAGAAGCAAAAGGTCTTTGGTCACAAACTGCCAGTCTAACTGAGTGGATGTTGGGATGGCTTAACAATATAAAGAATAATGCATGTCCAGGAATCTGGGAGGAGCTCAAGATAGTTTATATGTCCTGGAAGAGCATGCTATTAGAACTATGAAGTAACAATTGATGTTTTTTCCTTGGAAGACAAGAGTTACCACATTTAGTTACGATTTTTTTTCTCTAAAGATGCTCTTTGAAGAATGCTTAATTCCCTATCTTTTGTTCTAGAAAAGATTGGTTTCGTTGTAGACATAAAAAACAACCATTTGGTTTATAAAATTAGTTACTTTGCACTGGATCTCTGAGACTGTCTTCAGAAATGCATTTCTTTTCATTTATTTTCTTCATGTGTGGTCTCAGATGACTTTCTGCAAAACCATCAGGCAGGATGTAGAAATGGATATTCTGAAAGAAAATTAAAAGTGTGCTGTTGTGGTTTTTTTGTTGTTGTTTTGGGTTTTTTTGTTTGTTTTTGTTTGGTTGGTTGGTTTTTTAAATTTAAAAAAAAGTTCCAGGAAGTGCATGTATCAATTTAAGATAGTTGTATGTACAACGTAGGAGTAGTAGAAGTCATGGTTGCAGACTTGTGGCTTATTATGGAAGTAAAACACCTTGTCCAGGGGTCTTGCAGTGTAACGTGGATGAGGTCAGGAGTGGGTTCCTCTACTCGGAGCAGAGCCATCAAAGCCATACTCCAAGGGATCCATGGCTGCTGCTTGCATGAGGGACTAGCTTGCTGTGTACAGTTGCAGTGAGCTGCTTAGAGAGCAGGAGCTGTGTGGCTGAGTTTTCAGCTCTGTAATTGATGTGTAATTCCACTTTTGAGATAAACCAGTAGTTGAAGTTGCTTGTAACAAAAGCTTTTTCTGGTGATAATCGTTCGTAATGGAGCGACAGGCTCCAAGCTGTTGCTAAAATACCTTTACTAGGTGTTCTTGTGCATATGGAGACTGTTATTAGCTACACAGGGAATGAAAGTGATCTGTATTTCAATATGGATAATGTATTTTAAGAGGCTAAGAGGAAAACAAAAGACTTTATCCTTATGTTTCTTTCAGAGCTTTTATAGGGATGAAGAATCAGTGCTGTGCTGTGTTTTATTGAATGTTACTTTCAGCTGATGAGCTCCAAAAAGAGAGAAGCCCCTTAGGTCCTGTAGTACTGGCTACAAGTGTTCAGTAATCTTCAGATCAAATGTAGGATGCAATCCAGACTCGAAACATTTCATTTTAAGAAATAACAGTCATCCTCTAGACTTTGTTTATTCTTAGGAATCTCTAATTGCTGACATTGAGCATTGGAGAATTTCAGTGATTTGCTTGTGGCTGAATTGTTATGTTTTTAACAAATCAGTTCTCTGCAGGAGCATGTTGTCCTGTGTGTGGGAGGTGGAATCACTTTGGTAAGATCCAATTATCCCCACTGATGAAAACAGAAGAAAATCTGTGAAGTTTATGTGAAGGGAGCCACAGGGGCTCTTCACATGCGTTATTGAAGCAGCTCTGAGGCTTGTGTGTCATCTGCTCTGCCCCTTGCCCAGCTAATGCACTCCCAGCTGTTTGGGGCACATGGGCCTTGGGGGAGGGATTCCCTCTGCCTCCTGTAGTGCTCCCTTGCCTACCCAAAGCCCAGCTGGGGCTTACAGCCACAGGATTTCCCCAGACACTTTTTCTCCAGTGATTTCCAACAGCATTATCATTAGGTCTCACAATGGTTTTCTGATGTGGATGAGTGGTATGATACTGTATCTGTTTCATGGTTGATGCAATTTCCAAATTTAACTAAGTAAGCCCTTAGGGAGAAAGAAAATGCATTATTTTTCCATATAGTTCTTTAATCTTTCCTTTTCTGAATGCATAATTAAATGAGGTTAAATCATCTTATCTCATTTCCCTCATTAAACTTACTGTTACCCTCAGTATTTTAATTAATTTAAAAAAATTGTCTTTTATCCTTGAGTGTTTTTTACAATATGAAATGCAGTCTGTTCTTACTGTCTGAGCAATTTCTGCTTCTGAATTCCCTGGTGCCTGTGGTAAAAAAGTGAGATGAATTATACAAGTTTAGAGTGTGTATTAGAAATGTAATAGGTGCTTACAATTAAAATTATGTTATTACAGGATTTAGGACAAAGAACAGTCTAGAACATGCGAACTTCTCAGAAGTACTAAATTTTTTTCTGCTGCTGTACTTGAAATCTGGTTAATTTTAATTTTTATTAGTATTATTATCACCTTTCTTGTATGAATTGCTCATGTCCGTAGCTGTGAAGCGATGTTCTCTGTAATGTACCTATGACTGGAGACCTTGCAGGATGTCCAGCCCTCTCAGGCAGCTGTCCTGGTTTGGGCTCACATGGGGCTGAAGTTTATTTGTGTGGGGGTTTGGGCAGGAAGTTACTGGCAAGTACATTTCTCAGAAGGGCTGTGCATCTCCTGAGGTAGAACCCCCAGGAGCTAGCACACAGGTACCTGGATTTCTGTTTGTGCTGTTTCCAGTGAGCTCCTTGGCCAGTGCTTCCAGATGGAGCAACTTCCCAAGAGCCTGGAGGCTGGGAGGGCCCCAAGATGACAGATGGCTTGTCACATCCATGTAACACAAGAGCAGGCAGGGACAGCCAAGTTCACATGAAACTAGAGAATGATCAGGGTAGGCAAATGAATTATTCATTTACAAAGCTCTGGGAGTAATCAAACCCAGCATGTGATATGTAGCCTGTGGAGATGGCTACTGGACTATAAGAATTCCACACAGAGGGAAAAATATAGAGGCAGATTGATGCCTCACTGAGTATTAACTTTGTCTCTCATTAGATGTGATCTAAAGTCAGTAAACATATTAGCTTGCAAACTCTTTCTTAAAAATGTGCCTGAAGTGGCTGAACCCTAAACTGCTTGGTGAATTAAAATGAACAGAATCTTCTGGTGCACTGTAATTGTCAGGTGGCATCACACTGTTAAACTGACTCCAGGTAGGTCAGGAGTCTGAATATATACATGAATTAAACTGCTTTGTCTTTAAAGAAGTCACCAATCAATATTCTTTCAAATGCAAGTATTTCTGGGCTATTAAAATGCTTTGTTGAGTCTTGGGTAATAAATATGAATCTGACAAAGAACAAATGCAAATTAAAAATTGAACATGTATGGCTTTTATGAAAAGATTTATTCTTACTTTGGTAACTGTGATTATGGTTTTTTGTGTGCTGTGAATAATTTTGTTCTGATTCATTCTGTCATTTTAGACTACTAAGAAATATGCCACGAGACAAAGAACAACTAGGCAAGACAGGCAAGAATATTCTTTTTTGGTAGAATAAGCTTTAGTAGATATTAGTAAAAGATACTAGTACAATTATTAAGATACATTTATATGATTAATATATCTTATTATCTAGATGTTACTAAAATTATGTTTAGGCAGTAGGTACAACAAATGGCTATCTTCTGATCATTTTAATGTAGAAAAGATGCTTTTATGTAAAAGGTGACTTCAGTTTTCAGAACAAATAGAAGTGAAGTGTTTCAACAATCTTGTTTTGCAAATGACAAGCAGAAAGAATTGCAATCCAAAAGTTGCTGCAGTGGTGTTTTTTTGGTTGATTTTAGCAGTTCTTGTGACCAATCTCTGCTGTCTGTTACTAGCCAGGGAAATTTCTTGGCCAGATTGTGTCCTAAGCCAGGTACAGCAGAGCCTTTGTGGTCCCATCGGTTACTGAAGTGGGTGGGGTGGGAGACAAGAGGCCTGAGCAGTCCTTGTCCCACAGGGGCAGAGCCAGATGCTGCTCAGGCTGAGAGCATTCTGCAGTAAATCTGGTTGTGATGCCTGGGGAATTAAACCCTGTTCCCTGGAGAATGGCTGCAGTTTTCCATGTCCCTGAGAGGGCAATGTGTTCCCATCACTAGGTTCTGTAGGTAATATTTTTTCTATATGAAGATGAAGAAATGGAAAGAAGGCAAAGTTGCCTACAGGGGTCGAATGGGAAGTTTGTGGCAAAGGAAAATGTAATTGGTGGTTTTTTGACTGCTGTTCTGGTCAGTGGGACACACTGAAATGTGTGCAAATGCACGTGAGGAGAAGGAACACAGAAAGGCTTTTTGCAGACTCTGGCACCAGCAGCGATCTGAAGAGATCAGCTATATTCATTCAGACAGTTTGGGAATTTTGTTTGCTTAAAAATACACAGTAATTTTTCTAGGGTGAAACTGTCTCAGTAGTAAAATACCAATTTTTTTTTTTTTTTTGCATCTGTCATTACCAATATCATTGAGGTTTGTGAACAGTTATATAGTTGGGTAAAACCAGCTGTTGCATGAGCTGCTCAGTGAAGATAAATTCCAGTACAGGCCTGTCAAATTCCCTGGTAACTCAGGAGTTACACCAGCTGTTGGGCCAGGCTGCTGTGTTTCACCCTGAGATGTTAAAAGAAACTCACAGTTAAATAGCAGTGTTTGTAAAATGCTGGATGCCAAGGGCAGCAAAGGATTAACATGCCATCAGTGCTGGGTTTGGCTCATTTCCAGTTTACTGGTTACTGCTGCTGTTGGACAGCAGTTCAAGTGCCCCTAAAGGATGTTTAGTCCAGTTCATATGTTAAACCTTAATGTTTGAGCTCCAGCTCTGGCCTTTATGCCTGAGCTATATGACTGTCTTTGTTAGTAATAGCTTTAGAAACACCCAGAAAATTAATTTTTTATCCAGGTTGTATTCTAGATTATTACCCTCTGTAAAACAGTGTTGGGATTTTTTGCATCTCTCCTCCTCCACATAAAAGTTATCTCCTACACCCTTCTCCTCCTCTCATGTGAACAATCTTAAAAGCAGCTTTTGTTAGAAGGATGCTGGACAATATATACGTAGTTAGTTCTCGAGTTTTTTGCAAGAATTTTTTGTTCAGCAAATAGAGAAGCCTGAGCTTACTTTCACACTTGTGAGTTGTACTGTCAGGCTTCAAAAAATCACTTACACTGATTTCAAGATGTGTGGGAAATTACATGCTGCTACTAATTGCTGGCCACAAAAATGTTACATATGGAGAAGGGGTTCACCTTGAAATCTGGAAATCTGGTCACACCAGGATCTGATGCTTCAGGCAGACAAATGTAACTTTAAATGGTTTTCAGATACATACCAATATCAGAAATGTTGATCAGAAAATTGTATGTAACAGCTATATAGAAATCAAAGTAAACTGAAGAAAACTGCTTTTCTATTTTCTCCTTCAGCTTGCAGTCCCAATCTAGCAATATTTTGCTATTTCCTCGAATCCAGGAAAAGCAGTTTTCTAAAAGCTGACACCAATTAGTGTATTTTTGTTGTCAAAGTGAAACAAATAGAAAAAGATGTAAAGAAAGCACTGGCAGAATTTCTGCTTTCTGTGCTAAGCTGTGCTATTTTGTCTGTACTTGCACTTCCACAAAAGGCCTCTAACGTTACTGTTGCTGCAAAGAAGAGCAGATGCTGTTGCTTTGTTGTGCTTCACCATCTCATGAAATAGCAAGGAAAAAGTGTGGCAAGCTTAAGTACACCTTGCCATTTCCCACAGCTTTTTGTGCCTGAGCAGCTTCACTCTGCAGAAACAGAACATGTCCCATGAATGGAGTTGTCCAGTGTCTGTAATACCAATAGCATTCCTTGAAGTAAAAAGCTTTGCTGAAGAATATCTCATTGATTTTTTTGGTATTGATTTTTAAAGAGAACATTTTTCTCTCACAACTTGTGCAATACTGTAATAAAATAGTTGTTCCTAATGCTTCAATTTTAAGTGTTCCTGTCTGAGCACGGGGGTGTTTTTCTCGCCTAGATCGGAAGGATGCAGAGGGCTGGGAAACAGTTCAGCGTGGAAGGCCCGTTCGATCTCGATCCACTGCTTTGGCAGCAAAAGCTCCTGCAGCTGCAGAATCACTGAAGTCCAGAGGTGACAGTGACAAAGAAAACATCATCTCACCACCAGCAGAAAACAAGCATGGGAGCTCAGTCATTGGCAGTGCTGCATCTGAGAGCACAGAGCTGGTACAGAAGGATCCTTTACAGCACTCTGAGGGTCCCCTTACTGAGAAGACTGAGGTCAGTACATTGTTTTGAGCCATTTCCTAACCTTCAATCTTGCAGCTTTTCTTCAGTGCATTTTCTAAAGGTGGTGTTGGCTAGAGCTTTTATGAACTTAACAGATGGGGAAAGGCTGTTAAAATAATGGTTATTTCAGTTACATTTATGGAAATGCAGTAGGATGTCAGCACAAATAGGCTGATTAAAATTAGGATGCTGTGGACATCTCTTTCATGTTTTCCAAAAAGTCAGCATTCAGCATATCTCACACATAGATTTCAGGTAGAAAGATGCAACTTTTGCAAGGTAATGAGCATGTGAAATAAGTGAAGTTATTTGTGTCACTCACTGTTGTTGCCAGGTATTTCCTTAAAATTTGACTCTGACTTTAAAAATCAGTATGTTCCATTTTGTTAATTTTGCAAATGCCTCTTGTTAGTTCACAGCCTCAGAAGCCAATGGGAGCACTGACACAGCATTGCTAGGGGATTCCTTAGAACCAGCTCCTGAGATGCCTCCAGTTCTCACCAGTACTGACTGCAGTTCAAAAACTCTGCAGATAAATGAGGCTTCCCCCCAGAGCACCGGCTGTGCAGACTGGCATCAAACAGAACAAGCTAAATCTGAAACTGAAATGGATCCCACAGATATTTCAAATGTGAGTGCTGCCAGATTGGTAAGAAACCTCATACGATTTCTGAGTGAATAATAAATCTAAGCTTTAATTTTCTTGGTCTGTGTTGCACAGTGTTTACTGTTAGCCTTATGTAAAAAATGTAGAAAAATCTATGAGGTACCTACTGTAGGAAAAATAAATTGTTGCACAGATACTTTTCATTGTAGAACTTAATTCTGGTAAAGTTTCAGAACTTAAACTAGAAAGATTGAAGTGCATTACTTGGAATAAATAGATCTTTGCTCTCATTACTTCTTTTAATAATGTTTGTTTGTGCTAATATTTAATTTCCTTCCACTAGCAGTCATTTTAAGTCACACTCTGATTAAAGTCATACTTCAGTTTTGCTCATCATTCAAACTGGAAACACATGGGATATCAAAATTCTGTTAGAAACAAAGTCAGACCTCTGCCTTTTAAGACTTGCTGAGCTGCTGTCCTGGGTCTTCCTTTTCAACAAGCAATTTGGAGGAATGCCAATCTTAAAGCAAAAAGCATGAAGCCAGTTTTCTGTTTTTATCTGGTTTCCCAAAAAGAGTGTCCTTTCCTGTCTGGAGAATTCTGCAGGTCTCAGGGTGTGTCTGCTTCACTGGGATTCTCTGAGTACAGAGTTACAGTAATGTTACATAAAATCCAGATTATACTTTCAGGTGCTTCGTTTTATTTTGGGTTTTTAGGGCTTTGTGTTCATTTTGATTTGGTTTTGTTTTGTCAAAAACTAGATTAAAATTTTGATTTGTAGAAATTTTCCTGTAAATCACTTTCCCTTTGATTTTTGCAAACTGGAGTCCTGCTAGGTAATTTCCAAGCCAAGTACCTGTTTGCTTTTAGAACAGATTTCAAGCATCTCACCCACTAACATTGTTTCAGATGCTCAGTTATTAACAGTTCAGGATGCTGCCAGGTTGGTGAGATCTGTGTCTCTTGGAAGCATTTTACTGCCCCAGATTAGACTGCTCAAGCTCCACTTTGTGTATTGTGGTACGCTGTTTGGTACTGGAGTGGAAGTGGTCTGGTTAATGCTGGACACTAGAGAAGGAAAGACAATCAGCACATCCAGGCATACATTTTTGCCCCACTCTTTCATCATTCATGTTGGAAAACAAGTACAGCCTGAGATTGCATTGTATTAACTATGGTGAAGTTTCCAGATACAGTGGATGCAGATAATTTCCATCTTTAAATAATACTTTGGAGCATGATTCCTTTTGTAGAGGTGACAGCATGGCATACACTCATGTCTCAGAGTATGCCTTGCTTAATCCCTAAGAGTAAGTATTTAAAACAGTAATTGCAGGAGAAGTGTGTTTGTGCTTTTAATGACAGGGTTGGTAGAATAAGTTTTTTAATTATGTGAATAATTAATTTCGTGTTTCATGTAGTTACTAAATGAGTTAGTAGCTGCTAACACTTTTAGTGGGGTTTGTATTTTCAGCTACCTTCTCAAAATAGATCAGTAAAAAAACTGTAGGTAAAGAGAAGTTGAACAAAATATCATACAATTCATGTTAACTATGTGGAATCCTCCATTTTGGGTTGCCACTGATTTTGGTTATTTTTCTGGTGTCATGTTTCCTCCAGTCCATGGCAGAAGTCCTGGCTAAGAAAGAAGAGTTAGCGGATCGGCTGGAGAAGGCGAATGAAGAAGCCATTGCCAGTGCTATTGCAGAGGAGGAGCAGTTAACCAGAGAGATTGAGGCAGAGGAAAACAATGACATCAACATTGAGACTGACAATGACAGTGACTTCTCTGTGAGTGTCCAGTTCATTGTACTGTACCCTGTTAAAGCTTTGTTGTCAGTGGAGAATAAATACAGGATTTGGTTGGGGTTTTTTTTGGTGTTGAAGTAACCTGTTTGACGTGTGCCATGTAATAATTATCCCATACTGTTTTTTTGTTGGTTTTTCGGTTGTTTTTTTTTTTTGTTTTTTTTTTTGTGTTGAAGTAACCTTTTTGACATGTGCCATGTAATAATTATCCCATACTGAGGGATATTTAGTCTTACTGAACTCAGCAGCACTGTGCTGCTGAATGGTGCAGAGCCCTCTGAGCTTGCAGTCAGAGTCCTGCTGCTGATTTCTGGGTGCAAAACAGGGGGAGCTGAGACTTGTTACATTCATTGCTACTGTGGAAGAGTAGAAGAAGCAAAAGTCTTCATTTTTACTGTCAGAGTGGTAACGGCATTGACCTTTGAGGAGGCCAGATCTGTTAGGAAAAATTGCTGAATAATCCTGAGTTGGCAGTGTTTAATGTGTGTGGGCACCTGCAAGTTAAGGTTTATGTTTTTACTGTCTGGTTCGTATTAAATTTCAGGCTAATATGGGCAATGGAAGCATATCCTTCTGTGGTTTGTCTATGGACTGGAATGATGTTCTGGCGGATTATGAAGGTAAATTTTTGTATATTACTGTGCTTACATGGAAATGACAGCTAAAATTTAGAAAAATGCCTGTTTTATTCATGGCCAGTTAAGGTTTTAGAAGTTTGCCTGACACATTCCAATGTAGTGTTATTTTCTCTGTTGTTTCCTGGGGAAATATGGACTTTGTGTTCAAACTGTCTGTGTCTCATTGTTCTTCAGTTCTCTTTCTGCATCTCTCTATTGGAATTTTATGTTTTTTAATCCAGTTTTATATTATCATCTGGATAAAAGTGTAATAAAACCATTGAGCATTAAAAAGGACAGATATTAAAGATGCTTCAGTCTGTATTTGCACCTAGGCCCAAGGAAACCCATCTGAGAGAGAACTAGAGAAACTAATCCTTGTTATTGCCATTTCTTGTAGGAAAGTGTGTTTAAATGATCCCCACCTTTGTTTTTATCTGTACAGCTCGTGAGTCGTGGCGCCAGAGCAACTCGTGGGGAGACAGAGTGGAGGAGGAGCCCGCGCGTCCCCCTGGCCACGGGATCCACATGCACGAGAAACTCTCGTCACCCTCACGCAAAAGGTGCTGCAGTTGGTACTGCCTGGGTCAGCCAGGGAAAACAGGCAACCTAACTCATGGCTGCTGGAAACTCTTTAAAAATCTACTCTCTTTGAGTCTCTGGGTGGAAAGTGCTGCAGAAATCTCTCTGTTTTTTTTCAAGAGGAGGCTTGTACTTCATGCGGCTTGTCCGCTAACTAAAGAAGTCTAGAAGAGCAGTATTCACATTTACAGGAAATAATTGCCCTCCAGTGGCCTATTTTCTCTTAGTGAAATGGCATGCTTAGTGAAATGTTTGCTACACTGTCAGTTAATATTGTCTAACTCACTTTTTCTCTTCTTTGGTTTTATTAAAAGAACAATAGCAGAATCCAAAAAGAAGCATGAGGAGAAACAAATGAAAGCTCAACAGCTGAGAGAAAAGTTACGTGAAGAAAAGACACTGAAGCTTCAGAAATTAATGGAGAGGGTGAGCTTTCTGTGATATAAAGGGCTGCTCTGCTGCCTTTCAGAAAAGGATTTTTTTCCACATAGTAGACATATTAGAGATTCAGACTAGTGGTGAAATGAAGTTGTCATCTGCGTCTGAGTTTACATAGTTTTCAGAGCTGACTTGTGCATCACAGCAATTAAATAAAGCATTATGCCAAATCATGAACTTCTTGACTATTTTATAGGAGACAATCTCAGATTCAGGGAAGGTATGACAGGAGGAGAAATGTGTTGCATGTATTCAGCAGAAATGGTAAAACTCACGAAACTGAAGCAGTGTATTTCAAGTTAAACTTAAGGCAGGCTTTGTGTAGGGCATGAAAATATTTTGTTACTGTGAAGAAAGCTTCAAGGATTAGAAAATCCTGAGGAAAATTCAGGCCCTGTTGTCAGATGCTGTGTTAGTAATGAATTGACTCCTTGTCAATCTCCTTGTAGGAGAAAGATGTGAGGAAGTGGAAAGAAGAATTGTTAGATCAAAGGCGCAGGATGATGGAGGAGAAGTTACTCCATGCAGAATTCAAACGTGAAGTGCAGCTACAAGCAATTGTGAAAAAAGCACAAGAGGAAGAAGCTAAGGTGAGTGACTTTGTTTTCAAAGGAACTATTTAACAGCTATGCTTTTGAAAATGTTGTACCTCAGAGTGCTCTGAAGTAGTTTGTGAAGGACAGTGCAGTTTAGATACAAACTCATGTAAGCCATGAACCAGATAAATGCTGATGTCTAAATGGTGCATTTTTCTCTAATATGACTTAAAATTAATTAGCTGCTGCTTGACATCAGGGTGGATTGGTGTGGGAAAAAAGATGGGTTGAAAGAAAGAACTGATCGTTATCTTGCTGCTTTTGTTCCTCATAGAGTGTGGCAGCATTTTTGGTGATACCTAGTCCTCCTGGAAGGACTAGAAGATCTGATGATCAATTCTCTGCTTTTCCAGCTTCATGGAGGAGCTCATTTTTCTTCTCCTTTGTTAAAAAGCCATTCCAGATCCAGCATTCTGCATCCTTGAACAGTAGTTGTGTTGCTGTGTCTGGTACCACTGATGTTGTTGAGCAGCTGGGAGTAGACAGAGACCTGCAGTTAGTATGTGGCAGTTATTCTAAATTAAGTATATTTAGTGCTTTTCTGACTTAATACATAATTCCATAAGGCAGTCACTAGATGGATGCTTTTTGGTTTGCTTCATTCATACTACTTTGATAAAATTTTTAATGGTTTAACCCCAGCTGGCAGCTAAGTACTGCACAACCCCACACCTATTCTGCCTCCTGTCCCATGGGATGGTGGGGGGGAGGGAATCAGAAGTGTAAAGGTAAGAAATCTCCTGGGTTGATACAGAAACAGTTTAATAACTGGGTGGGGAAAAATCAGTTCTAAGAAAAAGGAATATAGCAAAGAGATATAAATGATAAAGCAAGACAAGTGATGCAAAAGGAAACAATTGCCAGTCCCTGACCAGTGGCCCCACACCAACCTCCCCCAGTTTTGTTGCTGCACTGATGCCCTGTGGTCTCAGGTATGCCTTGGGTCCCTTGGCCTTGATGCTGTGCAAGCCCTGCTCAACAGTAACTAAAATGTCCCTGTGGTGTCAGCATAGTTTCCAGCACAAATCCAAAACATAGTCTCATCCTAGCTACTGCAAAGAGAATTAACTCTATCCAGCCAAAACCAGCCTAAAAGAAATGAAGTATTTTATTTTAAAGTCTGTTTTTCCCAAGTGAAGATACATGCATCTCCTTGTAACAGTTTCATTTTGTGATGAGCATGTATCTCAGCTGTGATTGATGCAGCTGTTCATTTGTGTTTCAAGATAAGCACAACAAAACTGATTGCACTTTTTTACTTAGTTGCTGTTTCTCTCTTGGATTAAAAGGATTTCTAGACTACCTAATTCAGTCTGCCATACATTGATTACTATTCCATTACACCAGTGTGACTTCTGTAATTATACTAACTAAATCACACTTGCCATAGTTCCCCAGATAAGCAGATGTTTCAAATATTCTGTGTGTTTAAGTGTGTGGGATCTGCTGCCTCATGAGGTTCTTGTTTTCTGGAAATCAAGGTTAATTGGGCCAGAAGGCTTTAGAGAAATAGCTGATGGGTAGGATAGCTGCAGACCATGGTAACTGTTGCTGCCCAGTTGGTTATCTAAATTCCCAGTGCTTGCTTGTTTACTGACCTGTAAAAGCCATCTTGTAAATGGATTCTAGTCAGTAAGCAAAGATACAAACATGATCCTACCACCCTTTTTCATTATCTGTTTTTGTCTGTCCATATGTGTTCTCTTTACCTGTTTTATTTAGTGTACACATTAAAGTTCTTTTAAGCTAACCTTTTCTTTTTTTTTTGTTTTGTTTTTGTTCTTATGTATTTCACTGTCCTGTGATTGAAAAAGATAACACATGTTCATGAAACAGGCTATATGGGTAAGAAAAATTAGACCATGAGCCTGTTTGGTTTTTTCTTATTCATACTGTGTATGCTTTCACTTTTTTGATCAGTAAGTTCACATGTATTTAAAGTTAGCTCAAAAGCCCTGTTGGATTCTACTAGCACTTGTGCATTTTACTGATTCATCCATCTGGGTTTTAATATTACACATTTTGTGACTCAGAGAATGGACTGATGAAGTCTTGATGCTGATAGAATTGAGAGAACTTTTCTGTATTTTACCCAAAGTTTCTTGTTTCTCTGTTACAATTCAAATTTTATTTTTATATTCCATGGGCTGTCTTGTTTAAAACGAAACAATAAAAAATCATTACAAAGCCTAAAGACTTACTCTCAAGTTGATGGTTTTCCAACTCATTCTGGAGAAATGTCTCACCAGTTTAATTATCAAGTGAATAATTAACAAATGGATGAAATTCCCCAAGATGAAACCTGTTTCAACTTCTTGGGTCTTTTCTTATGCTTTTTGATTGTTTTCAGGTCAATGAAATTGCTTTTATAAACACCTTGGAAGCTCAGAACAAGCGGCACGACGTGCTGAACAAACTGAAGGAGTATGAGCAGCGCCTGAACGAGCTGCAGGAGGAGCGGCAGCGGAGGCAGGAGGAGAAGCAGGCGCGGGACGAGGCAGTTCAGGTAGGATGGCTCTGGAGCTGCAGGGCCACAAGGAAATACAGGTTTGTGTTTCACCTGGGTTCTGCAGACGTTAAAGTACAGTTTCTCTTAATTCCTGTGTGTTTCATGACTAAAAGAGCAACGAGAATTCGCTTTTCCCTGGCTAGGAGCGCAAGAGAGCCCTGGAAGCGGAGCGGCAGGCCCGGGTGGAGGAGCTGCTGATGAAGAGGAAGGAGCAGGAAGCACGGATTGAGCAGCAGAGGCAAGAGAAGGAAAAAGCACGAGAAGATGCAGCACGGGAGAGGGCCAGGTAACTTTGCAATCATTTCTTTGGTTCCCTTCACCATTATCCTCCCCAGCAAACTGCACTTTCTCTGCAACAGCAGTGCCTTCCTGGCTTGTCAGGCTTAGGATTTTAAAAAGTATCATTAATAAGGGTGCTTGATGAATGGTTTGAAAGAAGAAATCAGGTCAGTCATCACAAATTCTGTAGTACGTTTTTGTATTCCTTACATACATGCACAATATAAGTTGTAAGGCTGTATTTTATTATATTGGTCTCAGTTTTATTGCAGACAAGACGTTGTAATAATGTGCCTTTTTCACCTTAGTTTTCAAAGAAAACAAGATTGATGTACCCATGTTCTCCATTTCCTCCACTCTCCAGAAACTTTTGGACTTAACTGGCATCAATTTGATTTCACATTGTTGTGGACACCACATATTACATATGTGTAGCACACAGCCAGGACATAAGGCTTCATTAATTCTGCTGCCTGTGAAGTACTTGGTTTATAGTTTTGCCCATAATTAGAAGTTCATAAGGGGACTTCACATGGACTCTTCTCTCTCCTCCTTTTGAGGTGCAGGGAGATTGAATGTTGGTGTGCACGACAGGTTTACTTTCCAGTCTGATGCATATATTCTACTTGTTTAATTTACCAAATTCTCTTTGTATTCACCTCCTATTTCTCTCTTTTCCTGCAGTTCCCCTGCCACAAGCATTCCTTAAAACCTTGGTAAAAGTTAAGGATTTTTGTGTGATGGGTGTTTATTAATGGTTCTTGATACATTTTTAATGTCATGGCTTGTTTTCTTCAAAATTGTCATGAACAGGATTTTTTTTCCCCCAAGTAAAATATTCAGAAATGTATTGATCACCTTTCATCTTCTGAAGTCTGAGCGACATCATAAAGAGATTCAGCTTTCCTTTAGATGTGTAATGAATTCTGGGCAGGATCTGGAGCCTTTGCTGGGGCTTCATGGACCTTTCCTCAGTGTATTGAGCCAAAATCACCTGAGGCTAAGTGAGTTGGAAGGGATCCTTCAGGATCTTGTTCTCATTTGCAAGTACTCGAGGAAGATTAGGAGTAATGGAGAATTTGGTTATGCTGTTTTGAGAAGATAGACCCTACATGTGTAAGGCGTCTACATCTTTCTGAAATTTGAGGAAACCCTCAAAGTAAGCAAATGGCTGATAATTGCCCTACTGACATCTTTGTCTTATAAGGCCTTCTGCAGTTAGATCCTGTTGAAATTCTTCAAGCATAAAATTCCTTGCTCTTTGAGTTTAATCAGTGTTAAATCTGCCCCATCTCTTTGTTGCACCCCATTAATTTCCTTATGACTTGTGGGAAAAGCAGTTTCCATTTGCCTTCTGTTGCTATTGTGTGTCAGCAAATCTCTGTGTTTGTTGCTCTAACACTCAGTTTTTAAACCCTTTACTTGATAGTGCAGTACCGTGCTTGCACTTGTTTATCTTTTTTTTCTTTGCCAGATATTGATTACACGAGATTTTTTTTTCTTTTTTAATTTTCCTTTCTTTTTTTTTTTTTTTTTTTTTTTTTTTATAATTTTGGGAAGGAGTAGGAAAGAATGTGTGTGGTACCTTACAATGTGGTGATTCTGTTCTGTCAGTCATTACATCCCCTAATAACAGTTCTGAGGTTTCTCTACCACAGCAGAGTGAGGGCAGGACTCAGGCTCTTGGGTTTGACGCTCAGGGAGGGATGAGCTTGACAGGAGTCTGGCTGTCCTGTCCCTTCTATCCTAGACTGCAGTGTGTTTTGGTGGAACCTTGGAGGTATTATTTGATGTTTTGTTGGGTTTTTTCCTGCAGCTAGGATTTGGCTTGTATCCTGAAGATTTAATACTGGCTGGAATGAGCAATTTTTGCAGTATTTGCTTAAAGTTTCTTCAGTATAAGTTTTACCATGTGCATCTGTGGGTGATTAAAACATCTGTATGAACGAAATAGTGTACTTCAAACTGACTTCAAAAGCCCCACTGCCCTTAACTTGTTTCCAGTAAAGCTTGAGTTGTAATTTCAAAGTATTTTATATTCCAGAGAGTTGAAATCCACAATACGGAAAGTGTTGTTCTTGTCAATAGAAATCATAAAACTGTATAAACCATAGAAAAAGAATGATTTTCAGAAGGGTTTGTGCAGGAGTTGTGTTGATGCTCTGTAAATGGAAACTTGAAAATTTTGTTTCAAAGACAAAACATTATTAGCCCAAAGTATGAAATGGTGATAGTCTGTTGTAGTTTGTAGCATGAAACAAATACGTAAAAATGCAGACAGAAAGAAACAGCTAAAATGAGCTTGTAGTTCAGTTTTCCTTCTGTACCCAGGGGTGATAACACATAAAGTACCTAATGCTTCTCATCCATATTCTCTTCCCCACCCCTCCCACACCCACAGTAATTGGAAGAGTTCACTTTTTCTCTCTGAAAGAACGATTTTTAGTGTTTATCATTTGATTTACTTCCTCTGCTGTCTTCTTTCCTATCTGCTTGTATATTTTCTGTGGCTTTTTGTTTTAGAAATGTTACTTCTACATTTGTGGAACTGATCTTGTTTTTTTCTATCAGATTTCTGTTTAAAATCCCAGACAAACAGGAATCCACACATGACAAAATCCATTGCAGTTATAGTAATCCTTATGTCAGGCTGTGTAGTTTTGCTACTCAAGCTCCTTTAATTTTGGAATGCTTTTTTGAAAAGATAGCTGATGGCTTTGGTTGACTCCTTCATAGCTCACTTTTACCAAGAGCCTTCATTATGTCTTTGGCACTTTAGAACTGCTAGCCTTCTCTCCCATTACATTTAACAAATTTTGTTTGTATAAACAGCATGAGTAGCTGACTTTTTCCCCTTTAGGGTTTAGTTGCTCTCTTGGCTTACTGACCAGTAGGAAGTTGTTCTTGATGAAACTTCTACCTGTGGGTTTCTGCTTAATGGTCATGGTTACAAGCCAAGTTACACCCTTGTTCTTTTCTCAGAAAAAAAATCTAAATTTCTTCAACAGGGTGATTCTGTTGGTCAGAGTTTTCTCTGGGAGTTTCTATATTTAAATTTGTACCAATGAACATTTTATAAAGCACTGCCCTGAGTGCTGCAAAGGGGGCTTTTCAATTTGTCGTCTGCTCTTCCCCTTTGATTCAGTGACTGCAGCCCTTGGCTGAAGAGTGTAAGTGGTGCCAGGGTTTCACATTCATCACTCTTTTGTGGCATCTTCTTGACTACCACTGCTCTGATCGGGACTGAGGTGTGATCCAGGTTCTGCTCCAAAGGTTCAAGTGTCTGTCTTTATTAAGTCATTCAAATGAACATTCTCTAAGTTGTTTTTTGTTGTTTTTCTTTTCTACTGAATCATCTTCAACTTCATTTTTGGGTTTTCTTGTTCTTCATTCCAAACATAAATGTGTCAGTATTATTCATGCTTTACATTGATACAAATTCTCCCTGTACTTACTATCTTTTGATTAGAGACCGAGAAGAGAGGTTGGCAGCTCTTACTGCAGCTCAGCAAGAAGCCATGGAAGAACTGCAGAAGAAGATTCAACTGAAGGTATAAAAAGATACATTAGTTGAAAAATACCTCAATATTTCTTTGCACAGTTCAATTCTGTTTGCTGTCATTCAATGTGTTTTCGTTGCTTTGTTTATTTTCCATTCAGCATGATGAAAGTATTAGAAGGCACATGGAACAAATTGAACAGAGAAAAGAGAAAGCAGCTGAACTCAGTAGTGGAAGACATGCTAATACTGACTATGCACCAAAGCTCACACCCTATGAGCGAAAGAAGCAGTGCTCATTGTGCAATGTCATGGTGAGTTGGGCAGAGGGGACACTGCTGGAATTGCAAGACCAACCCAAGCCATGCAGCTCCAAGTTCTGCTTCACTCACTTGCACATTTGCTGTATCCCTGCTCTGCTTTTGTAAAAAGTGCATCTTATTCTGCTGTCCATGAATCAGGTGGGTTAGGGAAGATTTAAGAGAGCTGTAGAGTTGTGGGTAGAATGGAGACTCTGGGCAGTGCTCACTTATTTGGCTGTCTGCTGAGAGAAGCAAGAACTCAGGAGCATCAGATGGAAGAAGGTAGTTTAAAGACAGATTTAAAGCAAAGTAAAGAATGTGGTCCTTTACATAGCAGGCAGCTGAGCTGGGAACACCTTGATGTAACATGCTGTGGGTATTTGAATTTACTGTGAGTTCAGGGGCTGATTGGTTAAGTGTAGTTGGACCGAAATTCACAGAGAAACCACATCAAGCTCAAGAAGTTCTTGAATTGAGTTTGGTTGGACGCTTGAAAGCATTGGACAGGAAAAGGAGTGTTCTCTTTGTCTCCTCTCTCCCTTTGGTGTCTGAT
This sequence comes from Pyrgilauda ruficollis, assembly GCF_017590135.1. Classification (NCBI taxonomy): domain Eukaryota; kingdom Metazoa; phylum Chordata; class Aves; order Passeriformes; family Passeridae; genus Pyrgilauda; species Pyrgilauda ruficollis. The sequence goes on from NW_024531710.1 coordinate 1,165,817, forward strand.
TTTTTTGGTCTCTGTTGGAAGCCAAGGACATTGCTTGGCAGTGTCCCAACCTCGGCTGGGGCTCTCTGCCTGTGCCTGCCTTCCCTGTCCCAGGAATGGTGGGGGAGAGAAGCCACACAGCCACTGGGCCAGAGCTGGGAGATCTCCTACTGATAACTGCTTTCACTGCTTTGCAGAGACTGTGCATTATCAGAGTGACATGCCACTGAGCATTATTTCTCTGTAATTGCTGCATTAAGCAAGATTGCATGGGATCACCTCAGGCAGTGCTGGAACAGAAACTCAGGCTCAGCAGGCTGGAGTCTTGTGTACTCACTGATCTTGCATTTCAGAATGAAACTCCAGTGTATGAAATTAGATTGAAGTGAAAATGAGAGGAGAGCCTAACGTATTTTTTAATCTATTGTTACACTGCTGGCTAGCAAATCATTCTGTAATTTACTCTTAAGTCCTGCCTAAAATATGTTTATGTAAATTAGCTTGAGGAGTAAAGTTGCTTGAATTTCTGAACATACCCCTGACAAATTGGCATGTTTTATATTATGTTGAAAATACTGTTGTTTATATATTATGGAATTTGCAAAGGGAAAAATAACTATTAAGTTATTGTCATTACAGATTTCATCAGAAGTGTATCTTTTCAGCCACATTAAAGGGAAAAAACACCAGCAAGCTGTAAGAGAAAACAGTAGTATACAAGGACGAGAGCTTTCAGATGAAGAAGTGGTAAGTTTTGTGCTATTTTTTCTGTATTACTTCTGGTTTTAAATGCCATTCAGCTTGAAAAAGGAGTTGAACAAAACTGTTTCTGTTAGCATGGGGATCGTAGCAGACTACCAGTGAAAAACAATGAAAGGAGCAGTGCATTCACATACTGCAGGCAATTGCCACTTGAAGTTGATTCTTTATAAAATGTGACTAATTGCTTTTCTGTTAATCAAAGGCATTTTTCATGTCACTACATTTATCTTTGCGTCCTAAAAATCTTATCCATTACAGTTGTCACCATCCTGTTTTCTTTGTTTCTTCTTCTTGCTTAAAATCTCTTAGTCCTTGTCTAGGTGAGCAGGTGTGCTATCCTGTGCATCAAGGTCCATAATGCTGAAAACTGTAGTGCTAAATTACTTCAAAATGTAAGATATGAAACGTTTTGGAAGTGCTAATATTGCTAAGAAGAATACTAGTTTTTCAGTAGCTTCTTTAGAAGAGTTGGCATTTAGAGTGATTTTGAGGAAGCATTTAAGGTTTTATACTTTACCAAGAGCCTACTCTTCTGTAGAAAGGACATCTGCATAGCTGTCTCATGTAATTTTTTGTTGCTGCTGCTAGAATTCAGTTACAGTATTAAGTAACTGTTAATTCAGTTACAGTTACAGTATTAAGTAACAGTTAAGTATTAAGAGTAAAGGGCTCTTTAACGAGAATTTGGGTTCTGCCACATCCAAAAAAAATTATGCATGCCCCTGTATTATATCTGTCAGGTATTAGGAGGAAATAGTGTGCAAGCCAGTTCTTCTGCACTGATTCAGATTGAACTTGTATTTGGAAGTGTATTTCCAGCCAGGCTGATTCAGATGACACTGTCCAGTAGTTCTGATTTTTTCACTTTCCTTCACAGTTCTTTTACTATTTTTATTTACTGAAATCTTCTCTTTGTTTTCAGCTTCTTATACCTGGTTTCCTTTCTAAAAACTTTGGAGAGTTAGGTCTCTGAAGTACTGGAATCCACAGAGGTGGTTATCACTGAAAAAGCAGAAAATGATAACTGGAGAAGGACAGTAGTCTGGAGGAATAAATGCTTGTGCAGTTGCACTTTCCTGCCCCTTCCCAACTGTAATGAAAGTACCTAAACTAGTTTCTCAGTTTCTTTCTTCCTCTTGGACGGTGTTTACTGGGAGTTGTGTGGTTTTTGGATTTTATGCGCCAGGCTTACACATAAAATTTCCATACTGCACCTGTTTGCCTGGAGATACCAGCTGTGAGATTTCCCAGAATCTGTCCTATTGTGGGTACTCCCAGGTATGGATTGACATTTTCTTGGATCTCTCTGGCCTTTACTGCTACCTGTCTGGCCACTGGTGCCTGAAATGTGCTTCTTGCTGTGCAGCTGGCTCAGAGGAACACTGGACTGGATTTCCTTGTGCCTGGGCATTACACACTCTCCACATTTCATTTGATAGGTGAGCAATCCCAGTTTCTGGAGAACAGAATCAGCTGCCTTTGCACCCAGCTGGGGAAACAGAAGTTCCACTAGAGGGCACAAAGATCCTGATTTTTGTGCCTAAATCCATGGTTTCTCAGCAAAACCTTTTGATGAGAACTTAAGACCTAGATGAAAGTTAAATGTATGTATTTCTTGAATAATGCTTAGTGCAGGAGAGAAAGGAGAGAACAATTCTAACTGAATTAACAGCTTGAGAGTTACTATAGCAGATTCCAATATCCTTAATCAAGATGGTGCATAGTATTTGGCAGACTGGCAATGTATGGATGCTTCCATTGTTAGCTATTTTATATATTATTTGTGGCCATATTTCAGTTAGTCCAAGTATAAAATTCTGAGCTATATTATTGTAACCTAAAATTTTCCAGGTCTGAGGCCTTCTCTGCTTTTTATTACCTTTTTTTTTTTTTGTTTGTTTTAAAAGAGCAGTAGTAAGACACTCACTATAGATCTGGACAGTGTAGAGTAGGAAAGCAGTTTTACTAACCAGAGCAATCTGCTTAGTGTATCCCTTTATTCAGCAAGCATTGTTAATGCCAACCTCACAACTAAAGCATTCAGTAACTTCCCAAGTTTTGAAATACTTGAGAAGAAAATTCCAAAGTTTTATACAGAAGTGAACCCATATTCCAGGAAATAGTCATAGTTTTTTGTAATATTTGTAATAGTCATAGTTACTTGTTTATCACCGGTTTCAATTTTTCAGTCAGTGAAGGTAACTCTAGTGAAAATACACTTGTGCTACTTAAAGTTATTACTTGTCATCTGTGATGTCTTTAGATTATATATGTCTTGTCTGTGACCCTTCTTCTTTGACATAAAAGATTTTATTTATATCACCTTTGACCTAATAAAATTTCACCTTTAACCTTATGCACTTGACACCTCAGATAACTTACTCTTGATCTTTGACTCATTTTGTGTTCAGTCCCTTCAGTATATTAGGTAGCTGGCTGGAAAGAAAGCTTTTATAAAATTCTAATCTGATAATAGAATTTCTTTACTATTACTTGGGAAATCACAAGATTTTAAATACTTTAATTTTGTCCATATTGGTACCTCAGATTTAGGTGTCTCCTCAGGGCTTTGGAAACTGATTGAAGCAAATGATTGTATAATTTTTCTTCACGCAGTAAGGAGTTTTCTTGGTTAATTTGACTGTAAGCAAAAAGTTAAAAACTTCTTAATGGTCATGGACACTTGATTCCTCTGGGCCAGCTGGGTGGTAGGAGTTGATCTTGCCAGAAATAAAAAGAAGCTGCTGTATCCTAGGGGTTTTCTCTTCGCTGTAATGTCTATAAATTCTGTCATTTTAGAGACATTTTCAGAGGTAAAAGCAGACTTCATGTTGGAGCAATGTCCCACTGGTTTGGCATTAAGTGCTTATTGTGCTTAATTCCAGCATGTCTGGTTCAGGAGCTGACAGATGGGATTAGACCGTCAGGAAGGTGAATTCATTTGTCCATGGGAAACGTACAAAGAAAATAGTTTTGCTGCGAATGAAGATACAAAAATGAAAAAGCCTAGAAGTTCATTCTCAGATTGTGTGGCAGCTTTATTGCACATCAGCCTTTTGGGTTTTCTTCATTTGGGGCTTTATTAGTCTCCAGCTGAAACAGTTGTAGCTTTCTCTTATAGCAAGCAGCTCTTGGTTTTCTAACAGTGGTTATCCTGTAAAAGTAAATTAAGCTTTGTTCACTTTGGTTACTTCCTTTGTGACTTTACTTTTGCCTGTCTTCTTGTAGATACATTAATTCACCTAGGTGGTAAAACTGGCAGCAGGCTGAAAGTCATCTTCAGTATATTTCTGAAGCTTTCAGTGCTCCCACTGGCCCACATCCTTTCAGCATTATCTCCAGTGCAGTAAGAGCGTGCTGCCTGCATTATCTCTCTGCTTAAGTGCCTGCCTGCTTCCATCAAACCCTCAGCTTCGCCTGCTTTTGCAGTGCCATTTTCTGTGCTATTGATTTCCCGTCCCCTCTCTCAACATCCACCTTGCTTTTAGTTCAGCAAAGGATGTAAACAGTGTAAGCAATTTGCTTTCATGGACTTCACTGCAATCAATTAGTATGTTGGTAGTCCTGACTAATTGCTTTGCTGAATGAAAGCCTGTGTGATACAAAGGCCTCACTGAAAAGGTGCCTGCAAGAGCCATGGGACAACACCTGGTCATTTCATTAGGCTGAGGAGTCTCTGCAAGGACCTTGTAGACATTTTCTCCTACTTGTAGCTCCTAGATTTTAGGAGCTACAGGCACTTTTTAGGCACTTTTATGCCCCTCTGCTTTCCCTTTTGCCTTTGCCTTTCTTGTCTCTCCTGGTTTGTTTGGAGAAATACACTCAAGGGCTCCCTTTGAACCATTGTCCCTGCTCTCTCTGTATCTCCTGGCCTTTAAATGCCATGGTTTAAAGGGACTTTCAGAATATAAATCATGTCATTCCATGTGGTCTATGAATGTTTCTAATAAGTGAAAAGCTCTTCTAAAAACCAGATGCAATAGATAACTTGGCAGGGTTTGGTTAATTTATATAAGGTGCATGCTACAATTTTATGTATTCCAAAGAAGGATGGAGGAATATTAATGAACTGTTGTTTGCATATGTGAAAAATGTGCTTTTTCTTATCAGGAGAGAAAACTGATTCTATTGTCATTATATAAAGGCAACAAAGGACTTCTAAGAGGTGCATTTAGATCAAATGAAAATGTAATCCCATGATGGAGCAGAGAGGTGATTTTTGTCTGAAGACTGACAGCGTTAAAATGTGAGGATTTATATAAAGACCTGGTTGCTTGAGCCCACACACGTTCCTTTGAAAAAAGCTGCTGGCCAGTGACTAAAGCTCCCTGTGGAGCTGGGGCTGCAGTGGGAGCCTGTCCTGGCCCAGCTCTGCCTAGCTCTGATTTACAGAGTGCCTCCTGTGCTGGCAGCTGCCCCAGGGAAAGCCATGAGCCCTGGCTGGGTGTGCTGGGAGCCCGAGGCAGGGCTGTGCTGTGCCAGCCAGGTGAGCTTTGCAGCCAGAGCTCCTGTTCATAGCACTTGGAAGTTCTGAAAGGTTTTTAGATTTTAGGAGTGAGGAGTTGTTTTTCTGAAAGAAATCAAGCTGTTTTCCTAGAAGGGTGTGCTGCTTCCATTATTTCTTGCAGAGGAAACTACTGAGGGAAAAAGATGTGGCAATAGCTTAATGTCTGACCCTTGCTGCTCTTCATCTGTATTTACAAGGATTTTTCTTGTCTAGACACGTGGTGGTGCCAGGATTTTGCTAATTATTTTTTTTTAATACACTATGTTTTCATTCCAATTAAATTATATATCACTATTGTTTTGTTGCTTTAGCCTTTGCAGTATTGAAAAAATGCTTTTGTTTTCCTTTCTGAATCAGACTGTTTTCAAGTTCTTGTATTTAAATGAAGTATAGTGTTTTATTAACTCCTTTGGTAGCCTATCTAAAAGATACGATTAAGCAAAATGGAAAATAACAATACTAAACAGGGTCACGTTTTTAGTTTCATCTAATAGAGGAGTTTGAGAGGTCTGTACCTGTGGGTATGTGGCTTTTAAAAACCATTAGACACAACTAATAGTTCTCTTTTTTATTCCGGAACATTCAGATGTATGTTACATGTCTACCTGTGTTCACAGAATCAGGCTGGTTTGGGGTAGAAGGGATCTTGGAGCTCCTCCAGTGCCACCCCTGCCGTGGCAGGGCCACCTTCCACTGTCCCAGGGTGCTCCAAGCCCCATCCAGCCTGGCCTGGGGCACTTCAGGGATCCAGGGGCGGCCACAGCTCTGGTCAGTGCCCAGTGTGTCGAGCCTGGCTCGTGCCCTGGTGTTTGCCCTTCATCTCTCCTGGCATTTGGCTGCTCCATTATGACCATTCCAGGACAGGGAGATGGCCCTGGCCCAGCTCTGGTGGTACTGCAGCCATTTCTGGGCTGTATAGTGGTGCATGTGTTTTGGTCATATGTAGAACAATATTCCTGTTTGCTTTATCCACAGACTTCATAGGAGGTTCATTTTTTTCTTGGCATCTTATTATAGTTCTCCAACAGTAGCCCATTTTTCTTCTCTGTTGCTCAGGGGAAACAATCTGTAAATCACTTGCAAACAAGAACTCCCCATCCCAGTAAAGCCTCAGGTTCTGGCTGAGTTGGCTTTACTCAATTTTCTTTTTTTTTTTCCTGAGGAAGGAAGGATGTTTTTTAGTGTAGAGTTATGTGTTTCTAGAGGAGTGGAATTATGCCAGGCATCTGTGGTTCATTTTTGTTTATGGATATTTCATACCTCATGGTGGGTACCTGTGGTCCTTTCAGTCCAGGAGTTCTGGCCATGTCATTCTTCTGTGAATAATTCTGTCCTAGAAGACACTGTCATGAAAATCAATGATTATGAAGTCTAATCCATGTTGCAGCTTGCAGAAGGTCTCTCAGTACCCCATACATCAATTCCAGTTTTTTGTACTTTGCAGAGCAATAGCTTCTTACTTTTAATTTATTATAAAGTATTGTTTTTCTTGTCAAAACATATGAGATTAATCGTTTATTGGCTGTGCCTTTAATTGTGATAGATCACTGCTAGCAGCTGCACCCTTCCTATTTTTGGCTTGGGCATCTCCAATATCCACAACCAGTCAGAGAAACTGCTGCTGGCAGGCCCAGCTGCACTGTGATCTCCCCTTTCTCTCAGCTGTCCTTGCAGCCAGATGATAAAGTCAGTGCCTTCCAGCCTTCCTCCCTCATCTGCAGGGATGCTTTCCATGGCCAGGATGCAGAATTCTCATCACACAGAAGAGACAACTTCACTTTGCCTTCTGTTCCCACATTTTGGAGTGACAAGTGGGAATGGTATTAAAAATCTGAAAAAATACTTAAAGCTGCTATTAAGACCATTATTTGTTATTTGTCTTAATGGCAGACTGTCATGTCATTGAATCCATGGACAAGCAAGGTGACTGAAGGTGCAGTCACTGTCAGCAGTAAAAATAGTTTTTAGTTTGGGTATGTTGAAAAGCAGGATTAGTCCCTCATGGAAAAAAAAAACTACATCCCAGATGTAAAGGAAAACCTATTTGTGCAATGAAAGGTTACTCTTCAGTTTGAATGAATAATAAAAGTTTTTTAGTGCTCTGAACTCATCTTCTAAAGTACAGTCTAGCATAGAAATGTGAATAATGAAAATCTTGGTTTTGAGAAAATAATATTTGAAAATTCATTACATTATAACCTGTTTCTTCTACATATAGCACCTCTAGTAACACTTCTTTATTCACATTAATAAGGAATACCTTCCATCTTAAGATTCTTCATATTTTGGAGTGGATGATCACTTGTGGTCCTGTAATAGTATTTGATCTCTTTACAATGAAGAATTACTGATCGTTTGTGTTTCAGGCTGTCATTGTTTAAAATTGAAGTGTGCTTTTGATGTAACTCACAGACTGCTTCAGCATCTGTTTTCCATATTAAATATTGTCCTAGATTATGAGGAAAAAATAAAATAGTGAGTAATTCTGTTGAAACATGTAGTAAAATCATGAACAAATATTCCTGTGGTAATGTGATTTAGAATTGAACCCTAAAAAACTCTTCAAAATTTGGCAAATATATCACTTAAGTGATTATATAGACAAGTAAGAAACCATTATTCCTGACATTGGTAATAAATAGTGAAAACACTTTTAAATTATTTTCTGCAGTTACAGGATATTGTTTGTTTTGAAACAGGTAGAGATGTAAATCCAAAAGATATATGTAGGCTTCAGAATAGTTACCTATTGATTTGCTAGAATATATTCCTTATGTACATTACCTTTATGGAAAATACTCAGTTTGATATATATATTTTCTATATTAAAATGGTAAATGAATGACAGCTATTATTATGTGAAATAAGCTACTACAAGTATTTCTTTATAGTCTTCCTCATGCTTATATTTTAATGCTGATGTGAGAGGGCAAGTAATAACAAGTGTTTGGAAGTTCTGAAGACTGAGTTTAGCTAAATAGCTGGAGACAGATGTTTTTCAAGTTGCCTTGGTCTGCAGAACTGGGTTAGAACACTTATAAGAATGCCTTTTCTTTCAGAACTTGGGGATTCAAGGTTGGAAAGAATACAAAAATAACAGAATAACCAGCCTTACAGTATTCTGGCATTTCTGCTTCAGTTCTGGCCAGAATCCAGAAATACAGAAGGGAATGAAAATGAAAAAATAACAGAGGGGAAAAAACCTACAAACTCTTTGAGATTCAGCAAGGTCATTTTGGCTTGGTTTTTTTGGGTGAAAGTCCAATAGGCAGGAAGGTTTTGCAGATCTGTGACTTGGTGAGTTTATAAATGATGGAGCCCAGGTCAGGAGCCCTGGTCACGCCCTGGGTGGCCGTGGCACTGCCAGGCCTTGCCCTGCCCCATGCTGGACAAGGATCCCCCTGCAGTGCTGCCTCCCTGGGCTTTGGAGCAGGTGCCAGCAGCTCCCTGCTACCCTGGCTGCTGCTCCTGCCTTCTCCTGCCTGCTCCTAGGATCCCAGAGGCTCCTGTCCCTGCCTGTGCTAGGGGGAACTCTGTGCTTGGGGAGGCCAGGGATGGCACAGAGCAGCTGCAGCTGGGACCAGCACAGCCAGGCTCTCCTGCCCTCCTTGGCTCTGCTGCAATGCTGTCCTGCCTGTGCAGGCGTGCCCCAGGCAGAATTCATGAAAAGGCAACACTGACTTAAAAAGAAAGGAACAGGAAATAAGTATTTGTGTTATGGTTACCTCTAATTTTAGAAGGAGGGAATTTTGTTAGGAAGAATTCTGTTTGGCATGCTTCACAATTTAATAAAGTTCCTATTAATATTTTCTGAGTAGTGAAATGAATACTAACTTATATGTAATACACAGAGCCAAGAAGTGTCATAGTGGAAAAAATGGGGTAGGAACATAATTTTGCAGTTGTGTTCTGGTTTGATAAATACATATCCAAGGTTTCACCTGCCAAGGACAGATCCATGGGTGTTCTTGCTGTAATTAGGACAGTAAATTGGGAGAGCTGCTGGAGAATATTGGTCTTGTGAATGGCTATTGTATGAAGAGGATGTCAGTTGGGAAATTTCTTATGCAGCTGTTGTATTTTATGCAGATTACTGAGGTTCAGAATCCAGTTTAAGGTATGGTTTTCCTCATCCAAGCAGAAGTGGACCCTGCTCAGCTATATAGCATTTCAGCATTTTGTAGCATTTGCTGTACTGTCCATGGAAAACTTTGCAATTATGTTCATTCTGGAGCCTGAAAAAATTACTTTTATTTCAGGGGATATTGATTATAATGCTGTTATTCTTGTAGTATAAACATGTCATGTGAGAAACAGAGGAAACATTGGTTATAAGAAGTGCTTAGTCAACTAAAATTATCAACTTCAAGATATGAGACTAACAGGGTGGATTTTCTGGTTCAGGCAGATGAAGGAGACTAGGCAATAACCAGCAAGAATGTGACTTCAGGGGTGACCTTATTAGCTTTAGCTTTAATGGTTTTGGCAACTCCATTTCTCATGCAGTTTGTAGAGGAGGCCCATCTGTTGCATTTGGAAAGCTTCAGGATTTTCAGTGACTTGACCAAAAGTGAGAACAGTTGAGAATGGAGGGAGAAGGAAGGAATAGCAAAGAAATTTTTTGTAAATATTCTAATTTCTGTCTGCTTTGTGGTGACTGCAGTTTTACTTGGGCAATAATATTAGTCTTTATCACCTTGTTTGTAAATAAAGTACGGAAACTTTTACAGAAATTTATGTCAGTTGTTCTAAAAATTACTTCTGTGTTCTGTAAAAATTTAAATAACAACATGTGTCTGTACAAAATACCATTAAATATCCGATGATGGATGTTTACTACCTTACTTTAGCTTCATGGCTTTTTCAGCTGGAGACTGAGGGTCTCCCCCTGAGACAGGTACAGGATACCTTGGGATTTTTAACAGTAGTTCTTAGCTTTGGAGAATGCATGGCAATAACACAGGAGAGAAGGAGCAGGAGTATTTCTGCTCTAATGGGTCACTGAGCCATCTTCACGTGAGCAGAGAGGAACACACTGAGGTGACCATGAAGAAATCCATGTCAGCATTCAGTTCTTGTTTCTTTATCTTGCAGCTGTACATCCCAGCACAGAGCAGTGCCTGCTCTTGTGGCACAGATTCTGTCACCTTCACGAGAGCTGAGACCTTACTTTGTGATGTTGCTGATCTCAGCTGTGCAGCTCAGAGGATGAGTATCAAGTATGAAAAATGATGGCAGAAGTCTGACACGGAATGACCATCATCACTGGCTCTGGTTTAATCCTGAGATGAAAAGTGTTCTGTTAGGACAGACCTGGCAAAATTAGTATATTGTATATAAGCCTTTAAAACAGAGCTTCAGAGAAATTGCACAGCTAAAATTGATATGGCTGAAACTAAAACTGCACTGAAAATTTTTGGTAGGCTGAATACAGATCATAACAGCAGCTTCCATTAAAAAAGAGCCTCTACTTACAATGTTTTGCATTTATAATGGCCTAAATTCTCCAAAGATCTGGTGGTTTAATATCTGAGGATTTGGGGCCAGAATGTGCTCAGCCTAGCACAGGACCTGACCAGTGATGACCCCTCACGTTGCCATAAGAATAAACCCAGAATGCTTTTATGGAGAGGATAAATTAATTTAATCTCAGATATTCTGACTGCACTTAGCATTTACTTATATAAAAATAATAATTGCAAACAAGGGAAAGGCTTTCAGAAAGAAGTGTCCAGATCACCCTGTTATCCTGCATTACATTTATTAGAAATACACCCACCCCAAACTGATGAGTTTAATTCTTATTTAAATGAAAGAATGACAGAAGTTTGCCCTGAAAACACTGCACTGGCCTTATTCCCTTTTATGCTCCGATGGTTGTCATTTCTGTGGTGTGTTCCCCTGCCCAACTATGGCTGCGCAGCTGAAATTACTTATGAGTTTAATTATTTAAAGTATTGGACTTCCTGTACTTCACTGTGACTCAGTGGATTCTAAAACCTCAATTTTTTCAGGTAACTGGTGGGAGCTCAATAAAACACACTGATAAATATGTTTCCCCTGCTCTGGAGGGTGGTGTAGCAGCAGTTCTCCTCAGGTGCCAGTTGTCACCCAATCCCAAGCTATTTGTTATTCTTGTTTCACACCTGAATGGTGTCGATCTGCCCACGGTGATAATCTCAGGCTTTGATCTGTACCTTCAGAGGGAGATTGGTTTTGTGACACAAGGGATTATTACTCTGGTCTGACTTTAATGAGCTGTATGGATGAAGTCTGATATTAATCCACACTGCCCCGTGTGAAAGCTGAGAACGCTGAGAACCATGGTGCACAGAGGTGCTCCAGTTCCTGTGAGCAAATGTGTGCAACCATCTTGGGTGCTCTCCTGGCCCCACAGCCTGGGGCATGAATGTGCTTGTTGAACCCTACAGTTCTCTTCAAGTCAGCAGCTAATCACAGATAAGATGACGAAAAAAGAGATGAGTGTCTGTGCAGGGGGTGCAAAGCTTTGTCTCCTTGCTTTGTACCCAGCTCAAGTGTGACCCCATGGTCACAGCTGCCCTGGTGTGGTGTGGTGGCCATGCCAGAGTGCAGTGGGAACTTTATTCCACTCTGCTGTCACTTTGGAGCAATGAGAGTGTGAAGATGGGATGAAGCAGTGTCCCATTGCAGTGTTGAACGGAGGTGCAGAAGCACAGTGACAGCCCTGGTTCGTTTGTGTGTTACCGTACTGCAGCTCACCGGAGAGACCTGAGGTGGCTCCTGGAGGTGCTGGGCTGTACCTTTGGAAAGCAGGGGTGGTCATACCAAATCCCATGGAAACCATTCATAAATACCTTTCTCAGTGGATGTCACAGGATCAGTACCCTGCAGCCTGGTAGCAAAGCAGCAGTGCCATGGTCTGTTTCTGAGGAAGCCCTTCCTTTTCTTAGCATTGTCAAACTCCAACCCACCTGTTTCCTGTGCAGCTTGAACCTAAGGACTGGATTTCTGGTTTTAAAAAGAAAAATAGTGCAAAAGGTATTTTTAAGAGGGTGTTGAGGGATACATCTCTCTCATAAGACAGAACTGAGCTGGGGGTTCATTACCAGGACAGGGATGGTTCATTCTGAACTGCAGCAGCTTGTTGGAGAACTAACACATAGCAATGGTGCTCCAAGGGCACAGCTTCTGGAGGTACCCTGAGAAGGTTTTATTTTGAGCTTTGCTTGCTAAAACTAAACGAAGAATATTAAGGGCAGGGAAAATGCCTAGAAAAGCTGTTAAAATTACCGTCCCAGCAACTATAGCAACCTGTGGCAATGTGTGTGGTTTGAACAACTTGGACAGTTCATTGAGGAAGACTCTTCAGGTGTGCTGGGACTTACCAAGGTAGGCAGAGGAGCAAAGGGAAAGTCAGCATTACCTTTAGAATTTGCTTAGACTGTAGTGTTAGATTTCTTATGTTCAGTACTCATTCAGTAGAATTAGACCTTCTAATTCAGTATTCATTTTGCATTCCTATGATTTAAAATGGATATTTCATTTACTGTTTCCACCAGATATATATTCCTAGGTTATACCACGTAGCACTGCTTTCCAAGAACTAAATGGTCTTTTTCCAGGAAATTTCACTGAGATTTATTTTGTTTTCAATAGGCACAGTATTTTCCTGAATCAATGAAAGAAAATATAGGTTGTTTTTTGGAAAATACTGTCTATAAATTCTTTTAGCATGTCATGTTTTTCTTTGAATTTTAAGGGTACTTACCAAAAGGGAAAGAATAACCACATCTGATTGTGGGCATAATAATATTCAAGGATAAGGTATCTTAATAAGCTGTGGTGACATGTACTTCATAATAAGTTTGGTATTTTATAAGAAAACAGATACAAACCTCAGTATATTAAAAATTGTGCAAATTGTTCTAATAACTGGCATTGAAGTGGTTGTTTAGCATTTCTTCTGTAGGGAACTGAAATTTTACCAATATTTTGCCTAAATGCAAGTTTTTTAATGTGAGAGGAAAAGTAATAGTTGTATTAATGAATGGTAATGTTGTAAGTAGTGAATAGTAAAATACATTTCCATATATTTTAATGACATTTAGATTTTGATGAAGAATTAATATAAAAACCAAAATTAGCTTATTTCATTTAAAGAGTTATGTTGGTAGGGCAGGTTTTCTGTAGATGTAAAGGGCAGCTCAGAAGAGAGAGAGAATGTCAGTTTGGAGTCCATACTTGTTAGGTAACCATTCCTTGAAAAGCAGGCATAGTATTTATTGTTCTTCTTTTAATATTTTTTCTCCCTTTTTAGAAAATGCACAGCTTGTTCTCTCCAGTGTAAAATAATCTCTTTCCCAAGATTTATTTTAAAATTTGGCTTCATTTTCATAACCTTCAGTTAAATATTTAACACTGTTCTTTTTCCTGGGAAGATAATCTATGATCTCCATCACATACTATACCATTAAATATTATTCTACTATTTTCTGCAGGAGCACCTGTCATTAAAAAAGTACATTGTGGACATTGTGATTGAGAGTTCTGTTCCTGTGGAACCCTTAAAAGATGGAGAGGAGAAACAGAAAATTAAAAAGAAAGCCAAAAAGCTAAAGGCACGGATGAACTCCAGGTAGTAGCAATTTATTTTTATTTTTTTCTAAGTTTTGTTCTAAACTTTACCTTCTGTCCTCTAGTGTGAGTGCAGTGGAAGGCTGAAAAAAATGTAAAAGTATTTGCTTTGGGAGTGTCTTGAAAATAACACTGATGAGCCTAATTTATGGCCACTTTCTCTGATTGAGAAAGAAAACTGAGTATCGATCTGGAGCCCTTGGTTTCACCTGTTAAGAGCTTTTCTCATAATTGGATGCCAGTGCCCTGCCAAAACTGTAGCCTCTTCTAGCATACAATAGTATGTTTAAATTTGTGTAAACCATGCCTATTTTTCTTTCTAGCTATTGATTTTTAAATGAAGTATCAAAGAAAATCAATAGTAATCAACAAATAGAAGTCAGCCTGCTGTAGTGTCAAATCCCATGACTAAATTTAATCATTTTTTTGCCTGTCACAACAAGAAGAAAGTTAAAAATATCTTCAAGTGGAAAGTGAGTTGTCAGACATGCAATTTGTTCTTAGTCTAAAAAGTGACATCTGCAAATCAGTGTGATGTGCAGGACATCATTATATCATGAACTGGCAGTGTCACTCTTTATGGCTGAATGGTCCCCAGCTCAGGTTAATGCTCAGCTGAATATTGTAGCATATTTTTGCATTTCTCTCTAAAAATACTTCTCACCTAGGTAAGAGCCATGGTTACACATCTTCTCTGCCTTTTTAAGCAAGAAAGGTTTCAAATAAGAGAAAAAAGCTTGCACAGATTTTTAGAGCTACAGTAGAAGTGAGATGTTTCATTTAGTCCAAGCAGGCACATCAGCCTTCAAAACCACAACACTATTAGGGTGTATTATTGCTTCTGACTGCTCTCTTCTTTGGATGAGCAGATCCCCTAGCTGAACATCACTGTTGGAACTGGATAATGTTCTTCAGGTTTCTGGATGCTCAGGATGCAGTTATTCATATCACCTGTTGATTTCATGCAGTTTCTGGGTCCAGTTTTAATTATTTCTCTAGGGTGGTTTCTGTTGAATTTAGTCAAAGATTTGTCAGACCTTGGAATGCAAGTTGAAATAATAATTTATTGTTGGCACAAATTGGAGAAAAACTTTTTCAGAACATTCTGAGTTTGTATGTGTCAGACTGCTGTGTGAGTCAGCATATTTGTCATCAAAAATTGTGATTAAAACAGTAATAAAGGGCCATCATTTTACAATGGTGATGCAGTATTGAAAAATATGGTGTAAGTTTCAAAATCTAAGTTATATTGAGGAGACATTAAGTTCATGTTCATTAAGCTTGGTTTCACTTTTAAAGGGTGGCTAGAGTTTTCAATGGCTTTGCTGTCCTTGAAGATAACTCAGAGTTAAATAGAAGATTTTCTGATGTTAGCACAAAAGACTTACTAATAAAAATGTCCAGTAGCAACATAAAGCAGAGGTATTTTGATGCTGCTAATTTAGAGTTTCATAGGTGTTAGCAGATTATCTACACATCATGTTTTACTACATACTTGCAGCTCTTCTCTAGGAAAATAAGTAGTTACAATGAATGCCCTTACACCTCAGCACTTGAAATGTCACATTCATTTCAGTTTCTAGGAAGTTGTGATATTTTAAACTGGAAAAAAAATAAGAACTGCAACCAAATAGGTTTCTGTTGCACTCCTGAGTTTCCACATCTTAAATCACTCTTGCAGTATCAAAGCAATGAAGGGCAGAGGTGAATGAGGGGACAAATGGTGATCAATGGGATATTAGATGTGTTGAGAAGTTTTGTTAGGCTTATTAATTATATTTATAACCCTAAGCCATTTAATTTGTGCTATCAGTAACAACTGATATATAGGTAAGTGAATTATCTCAGGTTATCCTGTATGTGCTGCTAGCAGGAGGATGTTTGGAGAGTGACACAGGAAAAGCAGGATTGGTGAAAGCTGAGTGGAAGCATCAGGGGTGTGCTTAGCAGGTAGTTGGTCCAGGCTTTGTGGGGACTTAAAGCATTCCAGCCTTGTGCATTTACTAACAGGGGTTTGGGGTGATAATTCAAGTTTGACTGACTTGCCTGTACAGAAGCTGAAATGTGTTGTTTCTGGCAAAGAAGGCAAAAGGTTAATAAAGGAATCTCACCTTCATGTTTAATACTAAAGTCAGCTGTGATTAATGACTTCATTAATGACCCACAAATCAGAGCTGGTGGTGATGTAACAATATTTGTGTGGAGCTTAAGTTGCAATGGCAAAGCAAGCGAAAGGAAAATCTGAGTAGCTTTGGGAAACTTGAGCCATTTGGGTGAACAGAAAATATAAAGAAAGGTTTAATATATGTATGTGAGAGAAATGCATCTGCATCACTGCAGTGCCTGGATTAGTTTTGCTCTACATGAGTGTTGTTAGAAATGGGGTGCAGGATTGTTGCTGTGAGTCCTGCCTTGCTCAGGAGTGACTCACGGATTTCACCTGTTGGCACAGGCTGGCTGGAGTGAAAACAAGCGCTGGAAAAAGGTCTTGTCTCTCTCTTCCCGCTTTTTGGCACATGGCCAGTGTAAACAATACTTTTAAGGGACTAAAGAGGTCGTGTTTCTCTTTCCAGCAGTAAAGGAGTCCTTGGTGGAGGTGTTTCTGTGCTGCTCGCCTAACATTCATTAGTTAACATTCACACTACAGTCAGTAGTTACATAAAAAATGCTCCTGTGCCTGCAAATACAACCAATTATTTGTATGTTAATTGTAAGCTCTCTGATGTACTAATCTGGTCTGCACTACATGTCTAAGTCATTTATATTTTATATAACAATATTATTTATATTTTTTCATAATATTAATAGCATTATTTCACTAATCATTTTATAATAGGTAGTAGATTACTACAGCTGTATATATCACTTGTGAAATTTTCTACTGTTTGAAAAGTCAATTTAAATGCACCTTTTGTGTACTGATGATTTTCTAAAGTAGTGGTGTTAATCATAAATTGTTAATGGCCAGTGGCCAGTAGTTAAGCACCAGTGGATTATGGGTTATGACAGAGCAGCATTGACAGGAATGCTGTGCTTTACTATGAAGCAGAAAAACCCAGAGGTTTGAACTCTCTTGCTGTTATGACATCCTGTATGCTTTAGACAATAGTCAATAATAATGAATATTTTCTCCTCCAGGGCAAAGGAATATGAGAGCTTGATGGAAGCAAAAAATGCTGCGTCTGATTCACCATTTAAAGCCAAGTAAGCATTTATCTCTATATATTTTAGACATATGCTTTTTTTCCCCTGTCTGTCACAGAAGTGCCCCTGAAATTTCTGGTGGAGCAGGTGTGGAAGGTTCCCCCAGTTTGGGGCATGTTGCCATCCTGAGTTACAGATCAGTCTCTGATAAAAAAGGTCAGACTTCAATAAATACAATAAAGACAAGAAATGTGTCCTTTTTTTGAAGACACTGTATATCTTAACCTGTATATCATACCTCTATATTGTCCTGCTATAGTAAAGAGAACATACACTTAACTTTTTCCTACCTGGAAACAAGAAGGTTCCAGTCTTGTACTTTAAGACTGATGGGTGAAAATTCAGCTGGAATTCTGGGATTGGAAATCTTATGTTTGACCTCCATTTGATGAGAAACAAAGTTCTTGGTGTGGAAACACAGATGCTTTAATGCACAGATGTCTTAGGCTGACATTGAGCTTTTAAAGAATAGACCTTTTTATTGTCAATTATAAGGCACAGATGAAAGCAGCTGGATGGTTAGATGAAAACAAGATCTGTGATCACTGACAAATTCCTCTGCTTAGTTTGAAAGTGAAAATTGCTCAGCTTTTGTTTTCTGATTCCATTGAAACCAGTTGGGAAAAGATGAAAAATATTTGGATTTCCAAGATGATTTTGATAAGGTCTATTACCTAAGATTTTAAAAGAAACTATACAGCTATAGTTTAAGTGCAAAACAGTTAAGAAATTGAAAAGAAGTTGAGTTTCATCAGTCCTTGGCAGAACAGGGATGTTACCAGTAGAGTTCTGCAGTTCTGTGATGGTCAGCATGTTCTCAAATGACTTGGAAAAAGAGGGCCAGCAGTGAGGGGACATTGCAATGTTCATGCAGAGATTCAGGACAGTAGGGACAAGAATTGGTGCTGAATGATAATTTTGAAGAGAGTGAGTGAGCAGGCAGTAAAATGGCAGGTGAAATCCAGTGTATATTGAGTGCTACCCAATGGAGGGGGAAGACAGAACACTGTTATATATTCACATAAAAAGTATGGGCCTTGAATTTGCAGATGGGATAGGTAGTTCCTGGAAAATATCAGCTCAATACTCAGCAGCTCATAAAAATCCTTTGCTACAATTACTTAGAAACAAGGGAGAACAGAGAATGTCATCAGGTACAAATACCTGGGTCATTTACATCTTTTGAATAGGATGTGAAGTTCTAGTTCTTTGTCTCTGAACAGATAAGCTACAATTGCTAAAGGTTCAGAGATAGCAGAAAGGGAAATATGTAATGATTTCAGGTATGTCTTATGTATCAGGAAATAAATAAGCTACTACTACTCCTGGAGGAAAATGTGATAATGGGAAGCAGTTCTTATGGGGTTATGTTATAGAGATCTACAGTGTCACAAATGGCGTGGAAAAGATGGATGGTGATTGCTTGCTGTCTCCTTGGTACCAGGACGAGGGAGCACAGGGGAAAGCTGGAGCCAGGTTCTAGAGGAACCAGACCCAATGTTCTTAATGCAGCATGCAGGGGGATGTGGGGAGCTCCTGGCAGGGTTCCCACAGGTGCTCCCTGACAGCTTACCTGCATTCCTGCAGCTCTAGGAAAGCACAACCAGCCCAAGAGACTCCTAAGCCAAAAGAGGGGAAACAAACAGATTAGTAAAGAGGATTATGCAGCCTGCCCTGTTCTTAGTGTTCCTGAGACATCCACTCCCAGTGGGCAGATGGTGTGTGTGCCTTACTGGTAGCTGGGCTTAGGGACTCTGCAGCATCAGTCAAGGGGAGGTCTCAAGAGCTGGAGTCAAAAACGCTCATCCTGAAGTTGTAATAACTTTCAGATTGGGGACATTTGTCTTCAAACTGAGGTCCTGTACCAGATCCTGTCTGTTTTGTGGTTGTTTCCATCGCTCATAAACTGCCGAGGAAGCTGGCATTTTGTACAAGTTGCTGGTGGTTAAGCAGTTCAGATCCTTGCAGTTAGACCTCCTTGATGTACATGCAGCTAGCCTGTATGCAAGTATATTTTACTTAGGTTTTTCAGAAGCTTGAAAACTGCTGCTGAATCGTAGATGTATTTTGAAATAATAAAAATCCATCACTGAAGTTTGACACAAGAAAATGACCCATCTCCAGCAGATGGCACACCTGCATAAACACATGGGAAAGAGTTTGCTTCGTTTCTTGGTCATCAGCACTTCCATTTGCAAGATTAATTTCATGGTATATTGAGACTTCCAGATTTGTAGCTTTTGTGTTTTGCTTTTCTTTGCTGCTAGAAAATAAAAAATTAAGTTCTAGTCATCAGAAAGTAGAAATGTGTGCATTTGACTGTGAAGATATTAATAAGCTCTCGTGTCTCTGTGTTAAATTCTGAGATTATCAGTGATGTAACTTGGTCAGTTCTGTCTCAATTGTAGTGCTAGAGAAAATCGGATTTTAAATTTTTTAAAAATGCTTTCAAGTCTTTTGACTGATCCTGAATTTACAGTTTTCGTTTCTCTTTATGTAATTAATTGTTCATTTGCTTTCAGGCAGAATCTTCTGCTCCATCTGCTTTTTTAGTTTCTTTCTTTATTGCCTCCAGTAGGGCTGTGCCCTTTCAGGTGTGAGCTCGTGGTGACCACTGTGTAGCTCACTTCCATCACAGTCTGGGAGGTCTCTTTGCAGTCTTCATGTAAAAACCTACAGATCTATCAGCTGCTTACATCTAAATTTTTAAAATACAGTTTCAGGGACCATAGTAATTGTTATTTCCAAAACTACAAAACTTTTTACCTGCTCTGAGGGCTTAAATATTTGTGAGCTTCTTTGAAATCAAGGGGGTAAAAACGGGAGCTCAAGTCTGAACTGGCTTTTTAAGTAGAGGAGTATCTGTGAGTCAACCAGAAGCCCATTTATTTCTGTTAGAATGTATTTACTTTGCACAACACATATTAGAAAAGGGAAGAAGAATGGGGAAGTATTATCCCTTTCTGTAAGAGAAAGGATGAGAGGGCAAGAAATTTTATGAGGCAAGAGTTTTAGCCCAGACTGTATCTATTAACATGACACAATGTAGTCTTAATATAGAGAAAAATAATAGGAAAACACAGAACTAAGTAGGGGATCTTACTTCTCCAAGGCCAGCAGGAAGAGGAGTCAGCACAGAGAAACAAACAGCAGTAGGTCTGAGGCATTGTTACCTTGAGAAGCTGTGCAGGCAGGCAGAGTACACCGTGTGCCGGGGATTCTGTGCCTCTGCCTGGCTGGGTGCAACCTGGCTGAGCCAACTGCTGCCAGCTGGGAGTCTGCACAGCTCTCAGGAGATCTGCACAGTTACTGGGAAAAGTCCCACCACAGAGTAAAGGGGGTAAAAATAAAAAGTCTGGGTGCTAAATGCAGTCTTCGGGTCAAAACAAATGCCAAGAGTTTTTTGTCTTTCCCAAGGCAAGGTTTGAGGTATTCGGAATGAACGGAAAATATCTTTTGACTTAGTGGGCTGTGGAGCTTAAAAATGGAGAAGCTCCTTTTAAAAATCTGTTTGAGGTGGGACACAATTGGTAAGTTTATTTATTTGCTTAACAGAAGCAATGTGTTCTAGAATTAAATAAAGATATCTTTCTTTTATGCTTCCTTTCTTATACCACATTTCTTTATCCACTCCTCTACCCCCAAACTGAGAGTGTCTTCACAACCAGAACCACTTATGGAATGCAAGTTCTTATCTGATTTTAGTTCTTAGTCATGTTGTCAGTTGTTACAGAAGAAAGACAGAAACCAGAGTTAGTCTTTGGCAGGTAAAAAGCCTTTTTAGATCACCTTTAAGATTAGGCCACTTTAATATTATGAGACCACTGATTTCCTGATGCAACTGATAGACTGTTTCAGTGGTTCTTACGAGTTGAAGGTTTGCAGATTTATAAAACCTTGTGCACTAAGGAAGCACTGATCCAAGTGCTTTCTAAGCTCTACACTGGTACTACACTAATAGCAATAAGCAGACAGGCTTTATCCTGCTATGGTAGACAGTGGTATCCCTTTTCAGTGGTACAGCACTGATTCATGGCTGGGATTGTAAATGACTCTAAGTTAGAGTTCTTTCTTAGAAATGACTTCTAAAACATGGCTGGGACAGTTGGGTTTTTAGTATCTGTTTAAAAATGGTGCACATTAGGGAGAAGGGTGGGATAATTCCAAATATTGCCTTGTTGGATAGGTATTTTGGTCTCTATTTCATTTGCCAAGAGGGACGTTCAAGGAAAGGACTGTGGACATTGTCACCTGCAGAAGCCAGGTGTGGCTCTCTGCCTTTCTCAAGTGCACTTGCTGGTTGGTCCCTGGTGGCACTTAAGTGATTTTGTAGGTGCTGGTGGACTCTTGGTGGGTTTGTAGTATTAATTCATATTCTCTGGGAACTGATCTGGGTAATTATTTATTGTCCCGTGTACTGGGATAACATGGCAAAAGGTATGTCAGGTGTCCATTAGAGCATTCTCATGTGTCCATCAAAGCACATTTTGAAAAGGGAAGGAAAACATTTTCACGAAGTTAGAGGGTTATTTTCATCTATTTAATATTTTCTAATGCAGAGACAAGAAGTGTTAAATATCCAGGTAGCAAAGTATAATTGTCATCCTTCAATACAACAGGGAAACGAAAGTAATGAAAGATTGCCATATGCCTGAAGGGAATTAGCAGGTTTGCAGGGGGAGAAGTTTTGTTCTAATGTTTTAACTAGTCTCTCCTCACATAAGAAGGAATTGTTTTAATGTATTCTTTTCATTTCTCTTTTGATTTTAACTGTAAAGGGATACTTCCAATAGTATGGATATTGGAACCACTCTTATCCTGGAAGCAGACTGCAGCACAAAAAGAGGAGATAGAAAAAGAAATATTATTTCATGTAAGAGTCTGCTGCAGAGGAGATGGCAATGTAGTGTGGGGTTTGTTCTTTCAGAAGCCCAAAGCTAAATGTCTGTACTGATGTAGTACTTCCTTTCTTTCTTTCATTATAATATATCAGGTATTCACAGGATAAACTCACCTTGTAGGCTTTCCTGGTGCAGAAGGCTTAGAGTCCAGGTAGGCCAGTTATAAGATATTGTCCCAAAATACTGATTACTGAGGAAAAAACAGACTATCTCTGAAACTGGAAGTACTTGTACAAAATTTAATTTCCAAAACCTTATGGAAACTGTAGAAGAGCCAGAATGTAAATGAAATAAAATTCAGGTAAACTTTAAAACAAGATAAATAACAGGTATGATTAGGCACGCGGTGGATTTCCTCTTCGGAAAATAGCTAAAACATTCTCATGGGAATGCAAATAAATGTATTGAGAAAATAGTATTTCTAGGATTTTTTTAATCCTGTTTCAGATTTCCATTTCAAGCTGTACGTAGCTGCAGCTGGTTTGTGTCTGGCAGTGCTGGGGGCTGTGTGCGGCTCTGGGGCGCTGTTGCCACGGCGCACCCGCAGCGGCCAGAGCCGGGACACGGCAGGGCACGGGGAGCGGCCAGGGGCCGGGCACAGCTTCTGGGGATGCCGCGGCTCTGCCCGGGGCGGGGCGGGAGCTGCCACGGCCGCCCTCCGCTCCTCCGGCCCTGGCACCGGCTGCCTCGGGGAATCGGGGCCCTGTGTCCCGGGGGAGCGGGGCCGTGTGTCCCGGCATCGGGATCGGGGCCGTGTGTCCGTGTGTCCCGGGGATCGCGGCCGTGTGTCCGGGATCGTGGCCGTGTGTCCGGCTGGCAGCGGGGCCGTGTGTCCGGGATCGTGGCCATGTGTCCGGGGTCGTGGCCGTGTGTCCGGCTGGCAGCGGGGCCGTGTGTCCGGAATCGCGGCCGTGTGTCCGGGATCGTGGCCGTGTGTCCGGCTGGCAGCGGGGCTGCCCGGGCAGGACTCCTGGAGCAGAATCCGCTCCTTCCCTGGGGAAGTGCCCCACAGCTGCCCGGCCGCACCCATCCTTCCTTGGGCATCAGTGCCGCCGAGACATCGGGTTAAATCTGCAAGTGCTGGATACATTGATGCCACTATTTCAAGGCTTTTTGGGTTTTTCTGGACATTAAATGTAGCCTAGAAATACTGACAGATCTTTTTCCTTTGGCCTGCATAATATATTAAACCTGCTAAAAGTATTTAGCCCATGTTAGAAACCTTTTATATGAATAGTCCTTGTTTTCCCATTTGCAGTGAATAAAGATCAGATACTGTATTTGTATTTGCTGAACATACAATTTATTAGTTTACATTATGGTAGTGTTCCAAGACAAATCAGGGCCTTATATCCTTCTGATATTTCTTTTACATTCTGAATTATCCATTTGTGAGGAGTACTAAAACCTTAATAAGTGAGATGTAAATAATTTAAGAAGAAAAAACATTAACTTTCTCTATTATCCTGCACAGTAAAGTTTCAATTATTTATCATTCCATGTATGGCTTAGTAAGCATTGGAGGAGTGAAAATTGGGGGACAGAAGGAAGACTAATTAATTGTCTTGAAATGTTTGGATTTGGATTCAATGGTATTTTTCCAGAGTCACTGGATCAGGTGTGGATGCCATGTCCCAGTAATCCCCAGTGCATACCAGGAGTGTGCCAGGAGTCCAGTGTGTACAAAGAGCTCTCTCTTTCCAAATCCATTCCTAGCAATGGCAAATTCTGCATCCAAGCACAAGTCTTCTTACATATATTTCTAGTCCTTTGAAACAGTCCAAAAATTATTCTTATTTCTCTGACACGGCCAAGAAGTCAGTATGGAGGATATTGAAATAATTTCTCCAAGGCTCACGGGGTGGGAGGAGACAGGTTTTATTTCCCCTCTCCTCCCCATGTGATCACACAGCACCTTTGACTGGTTTTGGCAAAAAAACCCCTGCAGAAGGATATGAGGATGTAAGAGGTAATTCTTTATTGTGGCAGAATCGGAAATTCATTATTCCAGTTCCTCACTCTATGATGCTGAACACACACTTAGAAAGTTTGAATTTTGCTGAAAGTACCCAGAAAGACTTTCAGAAGAAATGGAGAGCTGGAAGCTTTTCCTGTGGAGTTAGTACTGTACAGGTTGTTTTTAAAGTGAGGACAGAAACTGAACTTAGGGAGCATCTTAACAGACTGAAGAGAAAGACTCTTGTGTTAGCTGTGTCAGCTGAAGGCTCAGGGTAATATGATTATGTTCTCTTTGAGTCCTATGAGTAGTGTTTTGATAATCCTTACACATTTTGTATGCTGATGCCTGATGGAGATTAGGGGAGTGCCTTTCTTCAGCCTCTGTGGTTAATCCTGGTGGAATTCCATTCCTGTGATGTTAAATGAAGCAAATGGAAACCTGTCTTGCTGTCTTTTGTCAGATGAAGTTACAATATAGAGTGGTGGCTTTATATAGGCTTTAATAATAGAATTTGGGTAGATATACCAAAGAAATAAAGTATTTTTTGCTTCATGTGCTAGGATATTGCCAAGGCAATAGCCATTCTAAATCCCACTCTGTGAAAATACTCTGCTTGTGGACTGCAGCAGTTCCACTTCTCATTGGTGCTGTGGTCTTTTGATTTACTGTCCAAGTCCTGCAGTTATTTGGGCTTTGGCTTCTAGTTTTGTTTCCCATTTTAGCTTGTGGCTTATGGAGATAGACAGAGGTTTCCTCCAACCTCATTTTCCACAGAGGAAATAGCAGTGCAAAAAAATCTCATCGGGATGTAATCTACTTTTATTTTTCTTGTCATAGAAAAATCCTGGTTGTATATTAGTGGGCTCAGCTGACCAGATGATAAGAAGTCCAAGACTCAAAATTCTACAAATCATTTTTATTTGTACTTCAAGAACATATATGTATCTTCAGCATGTCTTGAAAGCTATTAATGAAGCTCCTAATTTTTTCAAAGAGAAGACACAGAGTACCTGTTGTCTCTTGATTAAGTGGAAACTCTCTATTCTTCTACAAATTAATATTCTGATATGTTTTTTTGGTTTTGTTTTTTTTTTTTTAATATAGGGTGACTGTTGGTTAATATTCTGATATGTTTTTTTGTTGGTTTTTTTTTTTTTTTTTAATATAGTGTGACTGTTGTGGTACATTCTCCAGCCATTCCATCTCCTGTCTCACTTCTGGGAGACTGGTTAATGTAATCTTTTTCTTTTCCAATACTCTGTGGTCACTTTGTGAATGCCTTCTGGCCCTTTAACCCTGACATCTCCATTTTCTGATGAGCATTGTTACCCTTCCCCTCTTTTTCCTTCCTCTAGATTTCTGTGTGCACACTTCCAGTCCCAGCAGTGTCACTGCCACTCCTCCTGCTCAGTTGCCAGCTTTGTCCCACCTCAGTGCAGGTTGCCCAGTAGATGAAACCAAAGGTCCAGCAAGCCGTGAGCCTTGTCACTCAGAGCAGCAGGAGGGGACACTGAGGCAGTGGCACCAAATGCATGGCAGGTACAGAGTGGCACCTCCTCCTGACTGCTCCCAGTCTCCAGCTAAGGGACTCTGGCAGCCTTGTCTCCTCTGCCCTGCTGCTCCCACTGCACCTTCACAGTCAGGGCACAGAAGGATGAACTCTGGCAGTGTTTTGACTGCTGTATTTTGTGCCCTGGCACTGGGTGTTTCCCCTCAGTGCTGAGCAGGAGAGCACAGGTGAACAGCCCAGTGCAGATATGTAAAAGTGAAATGGAACCCAACCCATGTGTGTGTCTACGTCACTCCCACCTCTGCATTTTGTCTTCATTACTGACCCTTGTTAATAAAATGCCCTTTCTGAGGTAGGTTGCAGAACCATTGCTTTTCCCTTATTCAAATAACCCTGAAGAGCCATTTCTTTTATGATGCCTATAAGAAATCAGCCAAGTGGTCCTGCTGTTCCATTTCCCTTATTCATCTTAAATAGGGTGAAATAATTTGAAAATGAGGATGGCAAAAACTAGGAGGATGAGCTGTGGAAGGGGAATAGGGAAACAGCAGAAACAAATGCAGCTAATAAAGCACCTTTATGGCTGTACTGCTCGCTCTATATCTGTCCTGTTTCTTTGAAAAAGTAGATAGTGAAATGTCACTCCAAGCTGACAGTATCTGCTTGGATGTTTAGCAAGCTGATCAGAATAGATGATAACAATCATTAACATAGATTTTCATGATTCCTTCACTGTTACCAGAGGTTCATTACAAAGATGTAGGTTAATAAGGCACTTTTTGCTTTAACTGCTCTTTGTTTTCTGTTGAAGGTTACAGCGATTAGCAAAAGACCTTCTGAAGCACCTCCAAATGCAGGATAGCTGTTCCTTGGGGAACCACAAAGTTCCTGGTCTGGACAGGACTTTAGGAGAGATCTCTCGGATTCTGGAAAAAGAGGTATTGTGACTTATGATTGACCTATAAATTGTTTTGCCCTCAAGTCTCATCAGTGTGGATTTGGGAATCTTTAATGTGAGATGTTGAAGAATAAATGACCTCTATGTAACAAGCAGTGTCTGCTATAACACTTTTCACTTTTTCCCCCTGTATTTTCATGAGGATTGTTTTTAACCTGGGTCACTTCAGTCATCTAGCTTGTAGTGCTTACCCACAAACAGCTTTTACAATGAGGGCCCAAACCAATTAGCAGAAAACAGAGGAAAGAATTGGATCCAGGTTTGCTGGAGCACCAATCTGTTGAGTTTTGCCAGAGTTCAACAGAGTCAGTGGGTCTTCACTGGAGGAGGAAGGTACGATGGGCATGTGTGTGGGTTATTTCTACAGTTTTGACTTTTTTAAGGTGATATGATTGCAGAGCATGTTTTACTTTATGGTAAATGTTGGATTTTTTTTTTTTAATTCATAGCACTGCATTTGCATCTTTTTTCCTATTTCCTTGTTGTCAGTCTGCTGCCACAGTGCTTTCTGACTTGCAATGTGGTTTTTTGCTCCATTAAGACCACAGTATTTGGGTTTTCAGCTGGAACATTATGTTCTGCTCTCTCTTCAGCCACTAGAAAATACTTATCTTTCTTATCTGTAATCAAGACATAATGAAAATTAGTTCTGGAAGAAACCAAATTAATGAAATCTGAGGAGGGGATTGCATCATTGTGGTTCAGAGTTGATGTTTGTGAAAATGAGAGCTCTGGTTGATGCTTTTCACAGCTTGGTCAGTGTGGAGAACACAATTGTTAATGGCATATGCTTTTAAATGCTGGAGGCTGCCTGAGATGCACGGGCTCCTCACCTGTTTTCTGGGGGTGCCTTGGAGCTGCTCATCAAGCTTAAGAGTGTGTTTGAAAGAGTTGTGCCATTTTCACATTTTACAGTGCTTCCATTAATTATTGAAAAACTCATTTTTTATTGATTTCAAAATAAAGAAATCATGTTGTTGGATGACTATGATGAGAAGATGAATCTGTTTGAAAGTTATCTAGATAATCCTTGGAAATTCTTTGGAATGTGGAGTTGTATCCAGGCTTTTTACTAGTAGTCATCTGCTGAGATTTTTTAAAATGAGATGTGAATTGCAGCTAAGTGTTACTCATTAATTGCTTACATGGTTTTGCTGGCTGTTGAGTCTGCAGTGGGGAATTAAAAACTAAATTTGATAGTATTCATAGACATGGGTTATTTTGTTGTTGATTTGGGGTTTTACCCCCAAAACATTTACCTCCCACTGGAGAAGTATTTTTCTATCTGAGCGTCCTGATCAATAAGGTCAGGAGGGATTGATTTCAGTAACCATTGCAGTGTTTACAGCACAGATCATACATGGTCATTTGCAGGAGGGGATGGGAATTCTCTTGTTAACCTGGGAGTTAGAAATCCACAGACACATCTTACATGTCAGTGGGCACCGAAAGAGCCCTGATGGTGTCAGTCGTGGGCTGAGAGGAGGAGACTGACACTGTTAATTGAATTTCCCTGGAGAGCATAAAAATATAACCTAATGTGGGGGGAGGAAGGGGGAGTGGGAACCACACAAGCTGTCAGTGTGTGTGAGCTGATAACATTGATTTACCCTTGCTAATGGCCTGGCTTGAATAAAGAATTGCCCTGAGGGAGGACAGGGTTCACTACAATAGATCCTTGCCACTTACTAGAAATTCTTCTTACTCACAAGAAGTCCTGCAAAACTATTACAAAATATAATTGATCCAAAACCCTTCTTTTCATTCATACTGTGAAACATTGGATTTTTCTTTTGTTAATAGTTTGCACTGCCTAAAAAATTTATGTATTCAGGCTCACCAGGGAAAAAATGACTGGTTTAAATTTACAGATCACGAAATAAATTGCTGAGCTGGTGTTTGTAGCAGTAAATAAGAAAAATATATACCATTAAATTTCTCAACAGAAGGAAGGGTTATTCAGCTCATTAGAAATTCCATGACTGTGCTAAAACAGTCTGAAAGGGTGGGGTGTAATATTTATGCAAACTTGAATCCCAAAAAAAGCCACACACAAGATTTGTGACCCTGTCTCAATGGGATTTGCCTCCAGGTAAAATCAGATCACACTAACAATTTCTGTTTGGACTTAGCCTTCATCTGATGTGTGATCCACTATACTGAATAAGGCTTTCTCTCACTTCTGAACCTCTTTCATGGTTGAAAATATTCTAGGGTGCTGCATGCCTGCATGGTTATGGTGGTCACACTTGCTCTTGTTTCTGCCTTCCTACTCTGCTGGACACAGCACATTCTGCACCTGGGGCAAAGTGATTCCACTAATACAGCAAGAAGTGCTTGTTTAATGCAGTTTGAAAGGTTTATATGTCCTCTAGATACTCAGATTTGAGAAATCTCTCTCAGACAAACATGCATCTTAACCACTGTGTATTTTGGAGTCCTGGCTGTTTATTGTAGCACCTTACCTGCTCCTCATTCCCTGCAGCTGGATCCCTGTGCAGCACAGAATATTTTGGGTGCTAACACATTAAAGAGATGTGCTTTGCTTTGCTTCAAGTGGTTGTTAGATCTCCAGACACTTCCTGATGTGCCCACATTGGCTTAGTTGGATAAAGCTCTACAAAAAGCAGGAGTTTTGTGTCCAATGCTGGAAAAGGATTTGTGAAGAATAAGCAAATTGAAGTGCAGGTTTTGAGGATCTGACTTGGAGTGTGGCCATTAGCTTCATGAAACATGTGGCTCACGTGCCTTTAAATTAAATATGCATAAGAGGTACTCTAAAGTCATAAACCACCATATGGTTCCAGTTTTAAATAGGTTTGTGTCCCTCCAGCCATGTGTTGGTAGGAGGCAAGGAGCACAAATCCTGATGTTGTGTATGCCTGGAGTGCTGTTCCCCAGGTGTGTCCAGCCAGTGGTGCTGCTGCTTTGGGTGTGCTCTGGATTATTGGAAAGTCCTTGGGTTTGTGTATCTTGCCCTTTCTGGCAGAAATCCTGGAAGGGAGCTGTATTCACTTTCACCTCTACTTTGTTTAAAAGGACATTAGGAAAACAAACACAAACAGAGCCACAACAGCAGAATGCATGCAAATGTTACCAGAAAGGCCTGGCCTGAGGTTGGCAGATGTCATATGGGACTCTTCAAGCTCTTAGTAAGATCTGATAACCCTCCGTTTAAGATCTCCTATGAATGGGCCTTTGATGCTAACAGAAAAACTCTTACAGAAGGCAGAGTTGATGTTTGAAGTGGCAGGGCCAGAGCACTTGTCCTGCCATGATTCTTTTGATTTTATGCATGTTCATTCCTCGATGGACTAATTCTACCCATCCATCACCGAGGGCAGCCGTGTGTTCCAGATGCACAAGGAGTCCCACAGTGCCTGCTCGAGCCTGCCTTCAGCACTCCCACAGAAATGTCCTGTCATGGGGAGCTCTCAGGGCCAGGGTATTGAGAGCAGTATAACCTGTTAGTGTGACTGCAGCTACAGGTTTGACTTGCTTATGCTTATATCATTTATTTCCCTGTTGTGTAAAGAGGTCAGATTTCCTGATTTAAAACTTTCCTGATTGAAAAGATCTACTAATTAAAAAATGTCTGCTGCATAGACATTAGGCCCTGAGCTGACTGAAGTACATACATTTCTAAGGTTGTGACCCTGACCTGGGTCAGGGGTCACCGCCTCTCAGATGGTCATCCTTGCACTTGCCAACAGAACATCGCTTGCCTAAAGTTCTTCCTAAAATTTGTTCATAGAGGGTTGCGTGTGCCTTCAGGTTTTAAAAGTCCTACTTTTAAATGTTGGAAGTGTCCTGTGTGGTTTTGGATAGGCCTGTTCTTGGCAGACACTTACTCTGGGGGACACGCAGGCTGTTGCCATTGAAGGGATGGTGACAGCAGCTGAGGGCAGTGGCCTTTTCACCTGGCTCAGCTGCAGCTAAAACACTGCAGTTAAATCACTCCAGCTAAATTTGTACAGCACTTACATGTGACATTCAGGCAAGCCCTTAATGTGTCGGTTCTCTGTCTGACTGGGAATATGGCACGCAGATTCAGTAGGATTCTGAGGGAACCTCATGATTTTTGGAATTCGGGGTTAAGTTAATCTGCTTAAATGGAATTCCTTTTATATGATGCTTCTTGCTGATCACTAGTTTGAAAAAGATCTCCTCCACCACAGGAGTGATAAGGTTTCTTTAACTGAGTGGTTTGACTGTGGCTCTCCCAGCTCTGCTGCTGGGGAGAGGGCTGCAGCAGCAGGGTGCAGGTTTGATCAGTGGCCCAGCACAAACACTACAGCTGAGGTTCCCATATAGGCACAAGACACAAAGTCCAACAAACAGGATTTCACTGCTTCTGCTTGTAAAACTTACTATGATTTTGGATGGGTTTGAGGATAGCTGTGTCCCTGTTCTCCTTCAGGCTCTCTACGTGCCGTAAAAGTCTCAGTAAATAATAGTGAGTGCAAAATAAATTGTTAAAGTGTTGAATTAAAAGGGAACCACAAAATAAAACAGGAGACTTTTAATAAATTGGGCCACAGTGCTTATATTTACTTACCAGCTCTCTTCATGCAAATCTACAAGCAGCTGCCTTTGAATAGGCTGAGTTTAAGTATGATTATTTACATTACTAATTCAGAGTAATATTCTTACTGGAAACAGATTTCGGGGGAAAATATACTTCCTTAGAGAAGGCTATACTTTTGTAACTGAAAAATGTGTGAATATGAGCTAGTAATTGACTGCAGTGGTTTAATCCTCTTTCTAGAAAAAGGGTCTCCATGCTCATGATCTCTAAGACATGCTCTCTCAGCGACCGTTAATGGTTTGTTTTGTGTCAGGCAATGTTTTTGGGTTTGGGATTTTTAGAGAGATTTTTCAGCCTCCTGTTTGAGCAGTGGTGATGTCAGTTATTTACATTTCAGTAAAATGTTTGTCGTAGCTTTCAAATACATGGGGACTGTAGACAGACAGTGTTTATCGCATTGTAAAGACTGTCAGAAATGGCTGGCTCTAACAACACACTCAGGCCCTGTATTTATGTTCTGTTCTCTAAACTGTTGGGCCCATTGGGAATGGTGACCATAGCCAGGGTGAAGAGGGACAGTCCCCCCAATAATACAAACTCTTCATCATCAGAAACAGGAACAATAAAATTAAAAACTGTTGGAGAACTAATGTATGGAACACAAGCAGCATTAAATGGAACATGGGATAAGTTTCTCCAAATATCTCTACAGAGATTTAAAATTGCCCTCTGTGTGTATATGTGTGAGTGTGTGTATATAAATATATATATGACATATATATACAGACAAAATGATTTTAGAAGCAAAATACTTTGTTATAAAGACCCGGTATTGTTGCTTAAAGTGTATTTAAGAATACAGTGAGAATTGTGATTCCCAAACTCTTGCACATTTAATTTTGGTGCTGCAGATATTTGCACCTAAGGAGCTGTGTGTTCCTAGTGTAGCAGAGTGGTATGGCCTTCAAAGAGAGAATTGCCAGCCTGTCACCATCTTACATAAGTAAAAAAAAAAAGCATTATGTATGAAAAAGAGTGAAAATTACTGTCGTAGTGAATTTACCTTAATCAGTGAATCAGTGAACCAGTGGCTTGACTCACATTGTATTTTGTGATCTCACATATCTCCATGCATGTGCACACAGGCACAGTTTCTGTATATAATGTAACACACATTATTCTCTAGAGCCTCACAGCGGATTCATTTCTTAGGCTGACTGAGGATTTAAAAAGTTACCTTTGGGCATTATTGTAGCCGTGAGAAGTGTGACTGGCAGGTTTGTGAGCGGGGGTGCTCCTGGCACGGTGGCTCTGGGTCAGCCCGTTGCTGTCCCTGTGTCCTCCGCACCTGCCGCTCTCCACTAGAGGACACCACTGGCAGAAGCAGCAGCGATCCTTTGAATCCTTGCAAGTCATTAATCTATTTAGAAGTAGAATTTCTCTCTGTCAACAGGTTCAGACACCATTGTGCTTGGAAATCACACAGCTCTTTCTCCTGCTAAGCTGCTTACAGCAGCTGTCTCCTGGTGTGGGAGCACATGGGAATTACCTGGATAATCGCTGTGCCCTGACAAAACTTAAACCTGCAGTCACACAGGGAATTCATTCTGCAGAAAAAGGGGAAGTACATGTATGCACAGCACTAATTCCACAAGGGAACAGCTGTGTGCCCGCAGTCCAAGGGCACCCTGGGGAGCCGGGGCTGTTGGTGCTGTCCTGGCATTGCAGGGGGCGGTGAGCACGCCGGGCTGTCCGTCTGTCTGTCTGCAGCTGGGCTGCAGCACTGCCAGGGCAGCGGCAGCAGGGCTGAGCTGTGCCGCAGAGGCACATCCAGAGCTGGGCTGGAGGCACGTCCAGAGCTGGGCTGGAGGCGCATCCAGAGCTGGGCTGAGATCAGCTGCAGAGGTCCCGAGGCTGCTCCCCTCCACCTCCCCCTGCAGAGCCGTGCTGCTGTCATGGGGCAGCCGCTGCCTTTCTGTCCTGTGTCTTTTGGCCACGTGAAGATTTTCATGCGCAGTGCACTGGTTTACACCAGAAAGCCTTCTTTGATACCAGGCAGTGGGCATTTCCTAGCCAAAGTTTTAAAAAACAAGATAAACACCCCCATGCCACTGTAACTGTGCTTTCATCCTTACAGGTTTTGTTCTCTGCGAAAGTAATTGATGCTCTTATTTGTTACAATGAGAAGTTAAAACTTTAAGGTTCATTTTAGCTAGACGTATGATGTATTTCTATGCAAATAGTGGATTAATATTTTGATCCATGCATTAATTTTTCAACTCAGCATACTCCTGCAGTAGCCTGTTCCAAAGCTACAATGATGTCACATGAAGGGAAGTAATTAATCAAATGTAAAGCTGAATTATAACTGTTTAAAAACAATTTAAAGTTCAAAATCCAAACATTAGCAAGGGTATTGAATTGCAAAACATCAAAATAAGTTTTAAAACAATTTTTTTTTAAAGTAAAAAACAAATAAGTTTAAACAAAAAAGTTTTACCAGCTAAAACTAGATTTTGGACCCTTGGAACTTTGTATATTGCCACTGAAAATCTAATAATTTTGCCAACACAGAAAGTAACATAGGGAATTCTGTATTTATGCTTCCTTTGTTGTGTTAAGTACAGAACCTCAATTGGAGCATGAACTCCAGGAAGGATAAAGCAGATAGAATTGTTGGAAAAGACAACATGTAAGTAACCCTCCTCAAAATTAATGCATTTCTTTAAAGCCTGTAACAGTAAGAATTACAGAATTTTAATGTCTAGGTGATCATCACTGGGTGCCAGTGATGCACAGTGCCACTCAAACACAGCTTGAAGAAGATTCAGCAGTGTTCAAAGCCTGGACTATCAGCACTGTCCTGTAAGCTCCAGTTTATCTGCAGTGGTCCAGGCTGCTGTTGGAGTAGAAACATCCCCTTGTGTATCAACTGCAGCAGCAGATTTGATAGTCCCAGCACAGAGGCAGTGGGCAAGCACAGCAGGAGCTCTATGGACAGCATTTCCCACCCCAACAGCCTTTTCCTGTCACTGCCTGGAAGAAGTCAACAGGTCAGGTGTGTGTTGTGTGCTGCAGGTTGGGCAAGGCAGCTTTATCTCATCAATAATTCCTTTGCCCAGAGTTTCTGTAATCTGTGGATTAACCTTTACCCCAAGATGAACATATAAATAGGAACTTGTTACTAGGGGTCAGTCACAGAATATTTTTTAACTTGTTTGCTGGAAATGGTATTAAAAGGCAAGTTGAGTTCACAGATAAGCTCTGCAGTGTTCTTATTCCAAGATTATTGGGAGGTTAATTTCTCACAGTGGGTGTAGTTGAGAACTGCTGCAGGATGTAATTAAATGCTGTCAGCTTCCAGTGTTGTACTAATTGTGGCTTTTTTTGCTGTCAAATCAGGCTCCCTCTCCATATGTCCTCTCCCACATAATTTCAGTATCTTCACTTTGGCTGGATTGCACTGGCTGGCATAGTCTGGGCTCAGCAGAAATCAGCTGCTTTGTAGTGGCTGACAGCTCTCAGCAGTGCCCTGTCAGATTCAGTGTTCGGAGAGACCTGACTTGCCTGCTCACTGGGCACTTCATTGTCCAATAAATGTTGAGAGAGGACAGGACAAGATTATATAATTTTGCTTTCTGTTTACCTATTTGGGAAATTTTATTTTTGTGATTAATCAGAAAAAGTCAAATTAGCTTCAGCTAATGGAACCATCTATGGAGATCCAGGAGCTCTCTTATTATTGTTCCTCTTATTAAAACTCTATTGTTGCTTTCCTCCTCTAATTGATGCACTTACTAGAGGCCCTGTTATTTATAAATAGACCAAACATTTATTTTTAATAAGCACAAGTTCTGCAATGCTCAGAACATGTCTCTCAGGACATCTGTGAGGGTAATTCTTACTTTTCCAAGCAATATTGTGTGTTTCCTGTAATGCTGCTTGGCATGCCTGAAAGCAGCTGAACAGAGAGCATGGAATTCACTGGTTTACCTTTACCTGTCTTTCTTTTATGGCTTTCACTGACTCTTGTGGCTTCACAGTTAGGATTGTGAGGGTCCTGTCCTTGTCAACAGAAGTACAACAGGGTGCCTCTCTGGGACTTCACTGCTAAACTGAAAAGCCACTGCAGAACTTGGAAGGAGATTGTGTAAATAAGGCTCATCCTGTTCTATTAGATCATTCAGTGAGTCAGTAAGGAGTCCTGTTGAATTTGGTGTGACCTGACAATGTGGGCAGATGTTAGCAAGCAGAAAAATGAGTTAAGTATATGATGGCATAGACAGAAATTAGGTTTATGTGCACAGGATGTTTAGTGTTTTCAGGACAGGCCTAAGAATCAATTTTTAGTATTGGTATTGTCTCTAGGCCTCAACAAATTTTGGGTTGCTTGTCAATGGTAGACTTTCAGAGAGGATAGTCCAAAATGCCTCTTCTTCTTTTATTTTTGGTACAGTTAAAAAGTAAGGTGAGCCTCATTTTTTATATTGCATTTGAATGCTGTATCAAGTGCTTGTTTTTTCACCCTTTTGCTTGTTAGATATTTGTCCTCCTGTGTGCTAAATCCAGGCTGTGAAGTTGCAGTTGGCACAGCTGAGCTGTGGAGGTAAAAGCCAGCGTTACCCGGATGCTCAGGGCCAGAGGCACCTCTCCATGGGCCAGAGCAGGGCTGAGCTGCTGCAGGGGGGGCACCTTCCCCAGGCCCCTTTGCCAGGGAACTCTGCTCCTGCTGAGGAAGCACAGACACAGGGGCTGCCTTTCCCCTAAGGCTCCAAAATCTCCTTTCAGGCACAGAATGTGTCCTTTGCTGGGCAGGATGAGGTGGCCGGAGTGTTTGTCAGGGCCTCCCTGCTGGGGCTTTAACCCACAAGCAGTGCTGGAGAGAGAAACTGATCCAAATACAAGGGAGATACTCCTTGATGTGAATGAATGCCTCCCTCCAATTCAAACGACACTTAGCCAGTTCTGGCTCGTGTTTTAATCCTTCACCAGTTTTTCATTGATATTCGGTGGTTGAAATTATATTGTGGGTGGATTCACTTATTTTTGAGAACCCGTTTGAGATTTACACGTGGAGTGGGGGGTTATTATAACACTAATTTCACTCAGAGAAGTGTTACAGGGAGCAAAATTGCTTATTTTAATAGAAAATACTCCTTTGGTGTACTCTCCAGGGATTTTCACTGTATAAAGTCTGGAGAACTACTCAAAGAATGTAGGTTTTCTACAGCCACAAATGTGTCCATGGTTGTGTATGTGCATGTAGATATACTTGTGTATTTATTTAAAGGGAGAGGAAAGGTGGGAAAAAAAGAAGCCAGCACAATATTCAGTTGTCTGGTTTGTTTTTCTAAGCAAGCTTTGAACTGCATTTCTTAGCCCCTGGCATTTTAGATAGAATCTTCAAACACTAGATAAAAGGAAAGAAAAAAAATTCTTAAGATGGATTTTACTATATTTTGCTAATTAGTTATTATTTCTTCCGTCAATGAACAGTTTAGAATAGAGTTGCACAAGTGTGTTCTTTCAGAAATAGAAGTCAGCATGTTTCAAAGTATTTGGTTCCATTCAGAAATAATTTCTTCTGAAATACTTTAGTTCCTGAAGTCTGTTCAAACGGGCTCTCCAGATCAGCTTCTGATTTGAACATTCTGCAGGACCAGCACAAAACCTTCTTTGGGTTAAGGAAGGAAAAATAATTTTTTTAGATTTCCTTTTTAGTCTTCATGAAAATATTTATTTTGGAGGTTTGTCTTTGAGGAAGAGTCTACACCAGAGTATTTCAGTCAGTTAAAAATATTTCAAATAGTCAAAATGGTCTAAAGTCACATAGAGCAGAGATAGCAAAGCTGGCATTAAATAATTTCAGCTGTTGAAGCTCAGCATTATTTCTGATTCTGCTCTACTTATTAACTAATAATAATAATACTTTAACAGGAGAAATGTGTGGAAGGGAGTACTTTGGTCCAGGACATCGGATTTCACCCACTAACTCTTGCGCCAAATTAATAAATTATGATTTAACTGGGATCATATTTTTCTAGGTGATAATCAGGTTTGATTTAAAAACTTTAAATGATTGAGAGTTGACTGTATATGCTAAGTATATTATGCTCATCATTAATTACTCTTGGCGTTTAAAAAAAACCATTTTATTCTCACCTGAATTAATTTGGTTTCAGCTGCCAAATATCAGCTGTTCCTGTGTATTATCAGACATCTTCCCATTCAGGTCCTTCCACCATGTTATCCCAGCATTTTTTTACTCTCCCCAGCATAAACTAAGTGGCACTTCTGTCGTGCCTCCTGGTGAGACAGCTTTCCTGACCTCTGCTGCTCCACAAGTGCTGTGGTTTGCCAGTGCCCTGTGCAGGGGGGGAGCAGCGGTGCAGGGCTCCTTTCTCTCCTGGAATATTGAACACACAACCCAAAAGCTGTTGCAAAGCAGTGCTGGCCTTATTTCCCTCTGTGTTACTTAGTGTTACCTGCTGACTTGTATAAATTCAGCAGCATTTTCCCCCAGTTTGGCTTTATTTCTGAAGCACACAGTTCACATTATGCGACTGCTTTAATGAGTGCAACTAAAGCCAGCCAAGTACCAGCACAGGCCAGTTGGCCTTTTCATGTGTTTCTTTGTTGGCCACATTGGGTAGGATGTGGCATATGTGTAAATCACTCTTTTTGAGCTGTGTGTATTTTTCTGTACCAAATGTCAGGTAATGAGATGAAAACTTTATATTGAACTTTCTATTTAGTCTGCTCATTTTCGAATTTGCCAAAAATACTTGTGTCTTCGGGTAAGTGGTGCTTCCGAGGGTGCCACAGATGCCAAACCCTGATAAAATCTACCCTATCTTGTTAATGAACACACAAACAGTTGTTCCCCATCTGCTGCCTCTGTCTGAAAGGTTAGGAAGCCCTTCCTTCTTGATCACAAAGGACATAATTATTGTCTGTAGAGGAGTCAAGTACAAAGACAGTCCATCCAGTCTGACCGCTGCTACACTGCAGGCCACCAAAGATTAACAGCTGCTTCTCCTTTGATTAGGTTAGGTAATAACAGTTACTTT
The DNA here is from genome assembly GCF_017590135.1 of Pyrgilauda ruficollis. NCBI lineage: Eukaryota > Metazoa > Chordata > Aves > Passeriformes > Passeridae > Pyrgilauda > Pyrgilauda ruficollis. The sequence continues at coordinate 1,203,812 of NW_024531710.1, forward strand.
AGTTAATAATTGGATGGATTCCCAGGCCATGTAATTCAGGTTTAGGCTGTCATTTTTTGCTGGCATGTAGCTGAACTGTATTATTGGAACAGAGCCTGTAATCCTATTAGTCAGTTGTCACTCAAGCCATAGCAGAGAAGGCAAATTCAGATCCATTAAGGTGTTGTAACAGGTAGGTAAATAAGTCAGCCATGCTTGGCCACTGTGCAGTGAGCTGTCTTGATTGTTTGTCCTTTTTTAAGAATTAATTTTACATTTTTAAGTATGTTTAATTCATAATTAATCCATAAAATGGTTCCATGGTTTGTCTAATTTATCACGGTTTCTGTTTACTGTGTCACATGCATTAGTGTACATACTCCTCCCACTAAGTTACTTGATTCATTCAGTGTTCTGCCTAAATTAGTGGCTGTAGGCTTCAAATGACAAGTTTATAATGGTCCAGAGATTAAATACATGCTTCCTGTCGCATCAGCTGGGTTGGTTTTCCTCCTGTGCAAACATGACCACTGTAGTTCCCAGCGATGGACTTGGGAGGGATAAGGAAAACAGACTCTTTTCATGGGTTGGGTTTGAGTGCTGTGTCTGCTGCTCTCAGGAACTGCATCTCTGTTTTTGTTTTCCTAATGTTTAAGACACATCTAGGTATCATCCCTAAGGCTTTTGTGCCTCCTCATCTCGTTAAAAAATGCAGAGATGACAGTAATAATCATTTTTGCCTACTTGTTCATTTGTCTCTGCTCTCCTGTGTCACCAGGTAACTTCAGAGCACAGAAATCCTATTGTGTTTAAAAATCAAATTGTTATAAATGTTATTTGAATAGCTGTGAATTTCTGAAAATACATATTAACAAATCAAATCACACTTTAAAAACAATGTATAAAAACATGTTTATATATTTTCTGTTGTTCAAGGAACATGGATCCCACAGTATCTATTGCAGAATAACCCTCCCAGTCTAAATGTGCAGCTACTCAAAGAACAGTGAAACTATGAAACAGGTTTCATAAACAGGAGAGCTAAATAATTTGGGAGGCCATGTTGGAAGATTGGAGGCTCCTTTCAAGCAGCAAAAACATGTAATGCTGGTTTATGCTCTTTTCAAATAGGGATTTAATATTTATTCCCTGTAGGATCTATCTGTTTTCGTACTCAACGTGATGCCTAATCTGCTCAGAGCTTTGGGTGCTACCAGAATAAAAGTTGTGGTTACCTGAAAGGGTCTTTCATTCTGACACAGGTTCTGGCAGAGATCAATTTAAATGAGAAAATATGTGAGCAAGGGCTCTGAGTAACTGAGATGCCTCAGTCCACTTCTTTTGAATCCCTCTTGCAATATGTATCAGCTAATGTAAAGCTTTAGCACTTCTGGACATCATCTTTTCAAGGATATTAGTTCATTTTTCAGAGAAAGACAAATTGGGTAAGATGTCTTGCTCACGTATTTTTATGATCCAAGAAAGATTTCTTTAGATGAATATAAAAATACTTAAAATTTGAAAATTGCCTTAAGTAGGAATTAATTCAGACATATTTTAAAAGAATTTGGTGTGATTTGGCTGCTTCAGAGATAGAATGACAGTATGTTTCAGCCCTAGGGAGATTCCTTTAAACACCTCCCAGTACCAGGTCTTGGCATGGGTGGCTCAGGGATGATTTCTTTTTCCAGGGTTTCCCCAGTCCCATGGTGTTCACCCTGCAGACCTCAGCAGTGCAATATTCAAGTGACTCTTGTGCTCCTTTGTGGGCAGGGCACATTTTGCTTTCAGCTCCTATAGCCAAGCTCCAGGAGCTGTGCCTGATCCTGGGATTCCTGAGAGCTGGACACTTGGGTGGGACCAAGGTCACTCACACATGCCAGAAGCCAGCAGCGACTTCAGCATCAACATTGCCTTCCAGGACATGGATTAGAAGCCCTGGAAGTTCTCCATCTTACAAGAATCACTGGAGAGAAATACATTAAATGTGCTAAAAGCCATGTCTCCCTATGTGGCAGTTTTACAGACCTCTGTGAGCACAGGTAACAAATACAGCGCTCATGGATCTTCCCCAGCTTTACTGCTGGTTGTATCTTCCTTTTACTGAAGCCTCTCCCTCTCTTCCGTGCACATCATTAGGGATTTATTTTCATTCATAAGCATCAAAATGCTGATGAATTTTTATGAGTAATCTAGAAAGAGGAGTGATAGGACATGTAGCTAAATCATATAAAATCAGAAGAAATTACAGACTCCCTTCTGCTTGGTAGAAAACTGTGGTAGTAAGAGAAGTTTTTAGAAGGCAAATTTGTATTTTGACAAGTAGACTTGTATTTTAGTAAAGTATTAGACAAAAGTGAACCAGGTGCTCTGAAAAAAGTCTGTCTATAAAACAAGTGATGCTCCAGATCGAAATGGAAGGAGAACACATAGGAAATGAAACAGCTTTAAAAGATTTATGTATTTTTAAAATAGATCTGTGAAAACCTCCCCTCAGATTAGGGAGACGTTGTTTCTTTCAGTGTGACTCTAATGACTGATCAGGGTAGGGGGAGGTTCCTTTCTGGACACTTCATTACCAGGTGCTTTTGGAGAAAAGAGGAGATCTGCAAACAAAAAAAAAAAATCACAAGTAAGAAAAGTTCACATGAAAAAATATAAAAGGTTAAGCATTAAAGAGAACATGGAGTTGATAAAGCCAAGTAGGAAAAGGAAGCAGTGTATGAGCTCAAGAATGGAGCAGTTGCTGAGGGAACAAACAAAATGAATGCAATAAATCAGATATAACTCAGAGTAATGGGATGAAATAGAGAAAGGGCATATTTGGTCTGAATGACAGGAAAGACTTCTTGCCACAAGAGCTAATAGGTTGTGGCATAATATCCCATGAGAAATAGGGATAGTGAGAAGTGGCAAGTGCTGGGCACATTTGGAGCTGGAGAAGCACTGAGAGATAAATCAGCAGTGTCAGAGCCCTGGCTGCTGTGCTGCACAGCCCCCTCTGAGCTCTGAGCTCCTGCTCTGCACTGCCAGGCTCTGCCCATTCCCAAGGAAAGGCACCCTGCAAACAACAGATCTCTCTTACACCTGGGGGGTTCAGCCAAAGCGAGCAGGGAAGGGTGAGGAAGGCCCTGGGCTCTGTCTGGGGGTGTGCAGCACTGGGGAACAGGGCAGGAGGAGCTCTGAGAGCTGTGGCTGTGAGCCAAGGTGCTCAAATATAGTCAATAAGGATGATTTATGGCAGGACTGTTCCTTCACTCTTTGGGTCTTTATGGCTCTAGCAGGAGTCGGTGGAAAGTGTTATTGGGAGCCAAGGGAGCTTAAGGAGGCAGGGGCTTGGGGTTTTTTTAGATGGGAGGAAGAGGAAACAGAGGAAGAATATATGAGTGAAACTCAAAAAATAACTCTGCAGTTAAGGCACATTTACTGGGCTCACTGGGCTAAAATTAACTGCTAGAAATTATGCTTATCAACTAGCCTGTAGGAAACCACTGGTTGGTGAGTTGGCATACACATTTGCACTCATTTGAGGCCAGTTATTCCTTGGAAGATAAATCTTTTGGTTGTCTAAAAATTTAAATGCATTTCATATTAATTGTGGAAAACACTTCCTTCTTGAATATCTGACTTCTGTGAATAGCTTTTCTGTAAATTAAATACAATGTAGTCAAGCAAAGTTGCATGATTTAAATAAAAAGTGAGATATGTGCTTCTGTGTGCAGTGTCTGATCTCACCGGGAAAAATGTTGCCCGTCTAAATCATATTACAGCTGCTCAATTATTTTTGTAGTTGCTCAAATAAATATTTTATTGTCGGAGTTATTAGGAGGTTTTTTCTGTTATGCAGTCTGTTACAGTAGAATACTTTCTTTATAGACTAGTAATAATCATGTTTATAGAGGATTTCCCTTTTTTCCCCATATGTGAAGTGCTTGCAACACTGGGGGGAAAAAAGAAGAAATTCTTTCTTATTAACTAGTATATCATCATCATCATCATCACTGACAAAATACATATGATCAAATACAAACTGCCAAAAAACTATACAAGATCAGCAGCTTAGAAGTAGAGAATAGGAAGATTTTACTTGCTTTATTTTAAACAGAGGACATTAAACTAATTTTGTAGGAAAGGACAAGAGTGTAAGTTCTAAAGTACTGGATCTGCTGCAGCAAAAGCCCAGTCATTTGCAAACTGTGAGAATAATGATAGGATGGTAATTCTGTGCAAGTTCTAAGTGGATACCTCGGAAAAGGGATCTGCCTAAGCTATTTTGTGCATATTCATAAACCAAGCCTGGAGGTTGTCTTCTGTTGGAAAAGTTTGTAAAAAGGAGGAATTACCCATCTGGAGATCGTCTGTATTTTTAAAATCATACAAAGCAGCATAGCTCCAAAGGTAATAGCAACAGATAAAGGTGAACTTTATTAAAGTCCCTTTAATTGTATGGCTTACAGGAAATATGGTATTCAAGTGTATTACCTGTGTAGTACTGGGTATGTATATATGATAATTGAAACAAAACACCTGAGGGTTTCAGCTCCTGCTGTAGAAAGCCTCTTCCTTGCGCTTGAGCAGTGAAATGCTCTTTTTCAAAGGTGTCCAATGTGATAAATAAATGGATTAAGGACTTTCTGCAGTGACAGAATCCACAAGTGTCAGAGGTACCCTTTATGTAGACATTTCTTTAATTTCTGTGGCTTCTTTTCTGTGTTTGTGTTTCTCCAGAACACAGCAGATAAAATTGCATTCCGGGCTGCAGGAGGACTGACTGCTCTGGAAAATGTTCTTCAGATGGTGACTTCTCCCACCAACCTGAATGCAGCTGCCCGGGTTCCCTTGAAGTGAGTTTGATGGGTCCTTCACCTGCACTTAGAGTCACTGGAATATTCATTTCATATCTGCTGCTTCACTGCTTCTTCTTCTCCTAGTCCTGTGTTGGACTTCAGAGCAAAAAACTCTGCTGTTCTCTATGCTGTGGAAGGTGAAAGACGTTTCCACTCAGCCTGTGGTTTCCTAACTTGGTGGTTTTAGTTTGAGCTATGACATATTTGAGCAGCAGCTAATTGTGTAAGAATTGAAGAGACAAAACTGTGTTTTAACAGAGGAGGAGATACATGTCTTTTGAAGTTAGTCTGCAGAGATCTCTAGTGGGAAGCGGGGGAATTTTTAAAAGGGTTGTAATTCACTGGAATCTGTCTGCTTTTAAAATTAAATAGTTGTAAGATACTGCTAGCTGAAAGGGCGCCTACAAACAGGTAAATCAAAATTCTTGTGGATTAGAGAAATTCCTCTTTACAGAACAGAAGAATGGAAGGGTTTAAATGCCTAATCCCTAAAAAAGAAGGTGGTGACTAAGCAGAATTCCTACAAAGCCTGGTACATCAAAAGTGTGCTCTTTTCCCTAATCTCTAACTGTAGGTGCTATACAGTCAAGAGCACATAGGTGCTTTCAGAGCACAGCTAGGCATGGTTTTAGTACAAACCCAAGATATCCTGGTGTGTACCATTGTCATTGTTTGTTTGTAGATATTTTGTAACATTGGTGTAATTGTAATTTAGGCACTACTGTAATTTAGTGTGAGAGTTTGGATGAAAACTGGCCGATAATACGTTATGGGACATAAGTGTGAAGTGCTAGGAAAGAGCACTAAGGAAAAAACATTTTTAAATATCTTGACTTTGCACTCCTAAGAGAATAAATAAAATTCCTGCCTTTGCAGTTGTGCCAAATGCACTTGCTGCAGGTCCAGCCAGCTGCACTGGTGAGCAATCCTGAGGTGGGCCTTTGGGGAGCAACTCATGGACAGCCTTGGGGCTTCTTCATCTGTAGAGTCTCTAATTTTGAGTGATCTCATCAATGTGGGATAAACTTCACAAGGGACAGGAGTGCACCGTCTGCCCACATAAAGCCTAGTTTAAACTGAGCTTCAAATTCTTAGAATGTGCACAACCCGTACATCTTTGATTTTTGTTCTTTCCTTTTAAGAATAGTCTTGTTTTGGTAACCTTTGTTGAGAAGGTTTGAGAATATTGTGTTTACATTACTGAAAACATTGTGTTTGAAGTTTGTGAGGCAGTTTGAGGTTGTATTAGGTCTCGAAGGAATTTGTGTGCTGATAAATAAAGCCCCATGTCAGCCACATTTGTGTAACAGAAATCACACCCAAACAGGTGATCAGAGGTTCTCCTCTCTCTGCCAGTCACTCTCACAGCTTTTTCAGACCAGTGGTCACTCAGATTCCTGAGCCTGTTCATGACTGAATTATAAAAAGAGTTTTTGCCTATTTGAAAATTTTTCTAAACGTTGTTCTATTAACACGGATTTTCCACTATCTGTATTTCCCAAGGAAGTACGGGGGCAGAAAAGAGATTAATAGAAACTGTTCTGACAGCATTGTTTGTTAAAAACATCTTCTGAAGAGCTTTGCTCCACTCCTGAAATACAGCATTTCATTCAACTTCACAGCAAATTGCAGTCTCCAGTTTGTAGGCACTTGAAAGTATGGAAGTTGGGAAGTTATCCATCAGCTTGCACGTAATTTGACACAGGATCCTGCTCTCTAAAGCAAACTGCTCCTGCAGGGTTGGTCTGTGAGAGTCTGACTTAGGGAGTTTGGAGTCAGCTGGAAGTGGCCCAAGGAACTTGGTCTTGCTGCATGGGATGCAGAGGCTCCTCTCTTGGTATTTCTGTGGCCTTTTTGGTGGGGAAGAATGTTCTGTGCAGAATCTACGCCTGAACTGTCGAGAGCAACAATAGTTCCAGAGGGTGAGACTTGCTATGAGTAGTTTGAACCAGGCACAAACCATGTTCATGGTCATGCTATGGTCTCACTGAATGAATTTAAGAAATTTTTCACATACAGATTGTTCAAGGGAGGTTCAAAACCAAGGGCAATCATAGAATACGTTTAATTCTTTAAATGAGGAAGAAAATTCAGATCACATTTCTCATTTAATGTTAAAACAAGTTTGAAGTTACTTTTCTTTCTTTTGTGCAAATGTCATTTACACCCTGATTTCTTGAACTTTGAATCTAGTGAAGGAGCAGTTTTTCTCTGGCAATTTTCTCTGTTCAAAGACAAAGCAAAGCCCTGTGGAGAGAAGTTGAATGAAGACCTTTCATGAATTGCCCTCCAGTCTTCCCTCAGCCAAATATGCTTTGCTAAAGGACACTGCTGTACTTCAGATTGTTTGTGGCTTCTTGCAATGTTTAACCATTTGTGCTCATCTTAAATTGGGAATTTGTCTGTTGCTTTGTGATGGGGATAAGCTATTTACAAGTAGGTGAGGAGATTACATGGGCTATTATCTACATCTCTCTTTCCCCAAAACCCTGGCTGTATGGTGCAGCTCAGAACTTTAATCCCATGTCTACAAGATAAAGCTTTATAATCAGAAGATTTAACAATATGCCTGTTGTTTTGTACCACTGTCCAGCTTGGTGGTCAGAGCAGCAGGATGGGAAATGCTGTGAGGAGGATGTGACATTTATGAGACAGATGATACATTTGGTGTTGGGGCAATTTTCCTCCCCTTCAAATAAATCACTGGAAAAGGGGAAGAGAAATTTGGGGGTTATAGTAAGTTTTGATGTTAACATAAAAATTAATGTCCAGCCATATCATTTCTCAAAGCAGCATTTTGTAGCGTTCCAGGATTTGTCTACTTCTCCACAAAACAAGACATAGTCAACAGAATTTGTTAAGGTTTCAGAGCCCAATGATACTCTTCTTGCACAAAAAAGCAAATGGGAGCTGCACAGCAAAACAATTGAATGCCTTCAGATGAGGAGCAGAAGATGAGTCTCCTCCCCTGGGCTGCCTTGCAATGTGCAGCTCATTTACCATGACATGTTGGTAACAAACCTGCTAACAAATGAGGCTTGTAGGGTTTGTCTAATTAACATTTGGGAAATGCTTTGACTTCCTTGAGTGATGAGTATTTTAAAAGAGAAATTGGCAGTAATTGTGTAAGGAATAAAGTTGGACTTTTACAAGTTAAGATGGGATTGAAGTAAAGTTTAATATATCTTCTATTTTCATAAAGTTTCTTGCATCATTTATTTAAGGCAAACATTATCAGGGTAAAAAAGCTCAAACCATAATTACAACATAAAAAGAAGAAATTAGTGCCCCCATAATATTTTGGATAGCATTGATACAAATGACATTTTTTAATAAGAATTATTTTGAACTAATAGTGGGCTTTATATCTTGTTCTCTGTAATTTTTACTTGTGTTTGGGAACATACACTTCTTAAGCTGCAGTGTTGCTCTTCATGCAGTTTTATTGTTGTTTCAGTCTATATTCTCACCTTGATGGTTCCTTACCCATTCCACTCTACAGCCATTCTGTGCACCATTTCTCAGTAACGTTTCACCTCCCACTTCTTTGCAGCTGAGCAGGTAATTACTGATCCCCTTCCCCATCAGACTGCTGCATAATATTCAAACTGGTTAAAAATGAGCAATGTTCTACGGAATTAACACATCCTAAATTTGATAACGTTTAGTGTTGTATTATTGCACTGCCATACTGAGCTTTTAGGGTTATTCGTTGATAATCAAAGCATGTTCATTTGTAACATCAGCAGTTGTAAGAATGGGGAAAGGTTTTACACTTGAAACAGGTAAATTTTTGTGTGTTGATGATGCCCGGTTTTTGTAAAGCAGAAGTTGAGTTCTTGCCTCTGGGTGCTGATGCACTATCATGGATTAGTTTTCCATGATTACATACTGTTAATGCCTCAGTATTTTTAATAAAAGTTAAAGTTTGTCAACTTGTTTATATCAGGCAAATTGAGAAAATGAAGATGAGCTAACATTAAAAAATAATCACATGCAGATATATAAACTGTTGAGATCTAGCTTTATTAAAATGAATCCTCCTCTCCTCCTCCTTCATATGAATGTAAAATAAACATAACATACATATGCATATTTTGTCTAGTTTAAAGACAGATTTCTTTTTTGGCTCCAAGCTTGTGTACCATAAGGAGGTTTTTATAATTGGATTTACTCTGGAGGAAAGCCTTGCATCCGAGGGCAGCCTGGCCGTGGGCTGGAGTGAGCATGCAGGGGCCAGAGCTGGAAAGCTGATTTGTGGCTGTGATACAAAGTTTAGAGCAACATCCGTAATCAATAACCTCCTGCTTTGTAGGGCCTCCTGCTCCAGCCCTTCAGCTGCCTCTGGCATCTCTGGAAATAACACCTTTGGAATTCAGAGCAGTTATTTTCCTCCAAAAGGGAAGAAGAGGCTGGGAAGTGCATTGGGTTTTCCATCCCAGCGAGTTGAAGGAGTGGTTGAATAAAGTTGTGGCTCTGCCGTTCGCAGCCCCTCGCTTGTCTCAGTGGCCTTGTGCAGAAATGGTGACAGTTGACAGCTGTTGTTCTCTTTAATAAGATTAAAGTAAAGAAATTAGTTGTGCTGTCTCTAATCTGCCATTTAACACTGCCAACCACCTGGGGACACTTCTGTGTGACACTCCTGGTGCTGGATTCCAGTCAGGCCGTGGAGCCGCGGCAGAGCTGAGCACGCAGTGATCAGAATGTGCTCAGACGAGCTGCTGTTAGCAAGCTCATGGTATCAATTAAAGGAACCCTCTTTATTGCTGTGAAAAATTCATTTGACATCCATTTGCTTCCAGCACCTTTTCAAATGCATTATCAGAGTCTCTGGAAGCACCAGTACTCTTTGTGACGTGAGGGTCACTTGGGAAATACAAAAGCGTGATGCATTCGTAGAGTGGAATTTGGTCTTTAGATGAAGTGGGAAGTTTTTGTGTTTTCAAGTGTAAAATAAATTATCCTCTTAGGAATTAGGAATCCCATATATCAAAAAGCATTTATTGCAGTGAATTAACTAAATCACCTCAGAACTCTGAAATGCTGTCAGAATTAACCTACAAGTTCATATTTGACACATTGGATGAATTATAATGTTTATATTTAAATAGAATTGATCTTTATTTTAGAATAACTGATAAAATGACAGAAGCTGATTTAAAGCATCTTCTCAACAGAATATAGATACTACCAATATAGTTTTTTCTCTCTCCCCCTCTAAGCATACCTACACAAAGGAATAATCTTCATGAAAGATAGAAGGAGGTGCCTAATGAAAATATTTTTCAGCATTACTGAGAGAAGGGAACTAAATCCCCTTCTGTGTCAGGAGAGGAAGAGAGAATAGTGTTGCAGACAGATTTGTAAAAATGCATGTGAAGCATCCTGCTTCGATTATCTCTAGGTGTTATCCTTGTTGGCTAAAAATTAAGTGAAATGGATGAAAATTAATCTGCCTTTGGTCAATAAGTAATTATTTAATATTGTTTTCATGTCGTGTAAGCTGCAGATTGAAATTGATTTAATTAGGCAGTAGTGTAAAATTAATTACCAGTACAGTTAAGTTAATATAACTAGTAATATGATGACACTCAGAAAAGGAGGGAAAGTATAAATATCCATTCACTTATTTTCTGAATTCTCCAGCTGAAGAGAAGACAATCCAGCCATACAAATGAAAAAATTTTGCTCCACTCTTTCTGGCCTCTGAGCATTTCCAGCTTTCCTTTGCTTGAGAAATACAATGTATGTGAGAGGCTTCCAGTTCAGCTCGGGGGAGCCAGGCTGAGTGACCAGATGCCACAGCAATGAGCCCAGCAACAGCAAAGCCACAGTCCTTATTGTGTAAATAATTTTGTTGTTCCAAAAAGTATTTTAGGAGAAAGATAAAGTGTAAAACTCAGCTCCAGAAGTATGCTGAGTTAGTCTGCAGCTTGTTCTGTTAAATACCAGCTTTGATGGTTTCAGTGCAGTAACTTGGTGTTTGTTGCAGTCCCACTTTTGTATGACCTTTCAGCAGTGCTCATAATTTATTTTCTTCTTTGGAGCTTATTTGAACTTAGTCACATTTTTTTCATATGTTGAGAAAAACTCAACAAAGTGAAAGTTCTTTTTATTTTAGTTTACTTTAAAGAAACAGTTTGAATGTCTAGCCATCTGTGTTTATTGTTGGATGTATTCATGACGCATTTGTGTTGTGTGTCTGTGTGTGTGTTTGTGAGGTAACAGTGATGGCTTTTGTAGTAAGCAAAGCTCAAGAAACAAACTTCTTGTTTATTCTGGAATAGGGTTCTCTTTGGTAAGATTAATCTTCTCTGTGAGAATATTCTCAAGGACTGATCCCAGCTTCCCTGCAAGGCCTGTTTTGAGGAGAGCACTTTAATTGGAGCAGATGGAAATCACTGCCCCTGGTGCAGGGAGCAGTTGTACATGTGCTGGTTTTTTTTTTGTTGCTGTTCCCCTTGTTGTGTTGCTCCCCTTGCAAAGCTGTGCCCTCTTCCCCCAGCCACAGGTGGGGCTCCCCAGTGCTGCTGGAGCTGCACATCAGCACTGCAGGCTCTGAGAGAGGAGAGGGGACAGTGGAGCTGCACATCAGCACTGCAGGCTCTGAGAGAGGAGAGGGGACAGTGGAGCTGCACATCAGCACTGCAGGCTCTGAGAGGAGAGGGGACAGTGGAGCTGCACATCAGCACTGCAGGCTCTCTGAAGAGAGGGGACAGTGGAGCTGCACATCAGCACTGCAGGCTCTGTGAGAGGAGAGGGGACAGTGGAGCTGCACATCAGCACTGCAGGCTCTGAGAGGAGAGGGGACAATGTGGCACCAGAGCATCTGGGCCAGGCCTTCCACCTGCTGGGTTTGCCAGCTCCTTGGGCATCCGTGTCCCTTGTGCTGGAGCACAGGCCCTGCTGACCTGTCAGATCTAGGAATTGCTGTCAGATACTTCACACAGGGCTTGAAGGTCCTGCCAGGAAAGAGTTTGGTGTGTTCTGTGGCTGTAAGCTGCACACACAGAAATACTACCTATCCAAGTGATGGAATTGGCTGATGCTCTGCATCACTTTCGGTCAGAGTTTTGAATATAAAGTCTAGTACCCATGGAGTCTGTGGCTTCTGATAACTATGGCTTTACTGTTTTAAAGTTATTGAATTGATTTCATTTAAGGTATTATTTCTCTTTGGAATCCCAAGTTAAAGAAAATAAATGTGAATTCCTGCAAGCTTATTGATGCTGCCATTTATTTGCTTCTAATTTACTGAAGTAAGTAAAATTCTAATTTTTCTTCCCTTCTGACTTTCTAGGTCACTGTGCAGTGCAGTAAATGTTTACAGCCTCACCTGTAGCAACTGCATAGAAAACTGCACCTATGTCCTCTTTAGTAATAAGATCACTTTTCTGATGGACCTGTTGATACACCAGTTTACGGTAGGTAAAATAACTCCTTTAATTTGTAAATTTTTGCATGCTTCACAAACATGTTAATGTATTTAGAGTATAAGAACATCAGGAGGTATGTAAGAATAAAGGCTTGAAAGAATAAAATTAATTTATTTTTTGTATTTGGTGGCTGTATCTACTGTACTCTGTAGAAATTGATGTATTTGCTTCTACTAATGACTTCTGCAAAAGCATGTGTACCAGGAACCCCATGAGTGGATATTGTTCTGTCTTTTTCTGAAGTTGTTTTCTTTAATTCACCTATAGGAATATTTAGAGTTTAGACCACAATGAGTTGTGACTGTGTGTTTGATTCTTACTTGTTTCAGTGTCATGAATCTAAGTCAGGTCAATACATTGCCAGAGTCTGATTTGCTGAAGTGCTTAAATAGGACTCTTTAGCAATGAAAGTTTTAATTTTCCAATGTTTCATTTAATTTGAAATGTCATTAAATATTTTATTTGAAAACTCATTTTTAATTCATAGTGACCTGCTCATCATAAGATATTTAGTCCTGGTTTTTTACTTATAAATTGTGTGTATATATTTTCATGAGCCAAGCAGTTTGTTAATTGAAAAGTTATGTACATACTTTTAATAATTTAAGCGACGCTGTTCGAATCAGCAGCCATAGGACAGTGATGAACACTTCAAAAGGCTCGTCCGAGCTCTCTGGCACACGGCAAAGCGGAGCGCAGCCTGTGCTCTGCGGGAGCGCTGCGGCTGTCAGGGCAGCGCTGGCTCTGGGGCAGGCTCGGGAATCACCCGCCGGGAATCCTCCGGCACCTCAGCGGGACCGGGCTCGCTGTGCTGCCAGAGCCCGCCTGGGCAGCGCTGCGGAGCAGCTGCGGTGTCCTGGCGGAGCACAGAGGGCATTTCTTAGGCAGAGCTGGCCACCTAGAGCTCGGAGATACTGCAGGAGGAACGTTTGCTGCACTTAGAGCTCTTTTCAGTCTGTTGCCAAATACTACCCTTGAATTGCAGCAAAACTGTAATTAAAGCTTAATGTTTCCCGTGATCCACAGTGGACTTTTCTTTCCTATACAGAAAGTCTCTTATGTTCTCTTCATGCAGAATTGGCCCTTAAACTGGGATATCTTCATAGTTCCATGAAGTGCACATTTGAGTACAAAACCCAAAAACACTGCTGCTTTTCTAACCCTGATTTTTCTCTCTTGAAAATATAATAAATCAGATCAAGTTTGAATTTTTCTTTTTTTTTTTTTACAAGAAAGAAATGTACAAACTGAGAGCAGCTCTGAATACCAAAATACTAAAATATACCCCCAGAGACTTTTAACTGCCTCCACTTTTCCTGGCTGGATGAGCCATGTGATGCAGCCTTTGCCTATGTCATGTGTATTTCCACTTACTGTTGGAAAATAAAGCCCAAAGTAATACCAGGAGTAATAAATGAGAATGTATATTTGCAAGGTTTTAACAAATTATTAAACAACTACACCAATATTTGCTGAACACAGGAACAGTACTGTTTGGAGAAGCATTTCAGTATAATCTTGAATACATCCCGTATGAACTTTATTTCCAACCAGTTTCATGTGGATTTAGTTTTGGTTTGGGTTGGTTTGTTGGGTTTTTTTGTGTTTGTCGTCCAGCCTGTCCTGGTTAATAGTTTGAAGTATCCTGTTCAGACCTTTCTTTGCCTCCTGCCTAAAGGCACTGGTAGGAAGCCTTCTGTAGCCTGACTTACCCTGTTACCTTCCTCAGCCTCCTTAGCTCTGGTAATGCCTAAATCAGTGTCTGTTGAGGATAACAGGGGTGTTTCCTGATTTCCATGATTAATGGATCAAACCTTCCCACCTGCATTCATCCAGGTCTTTGCTGGAGTTGGAGCTTTGTTTATTTACTGCTGTCTCTGCTCTTCTTTGTCTACTGTAGCCAGAAGATAGTTGCACAATAATTGCAACTTTTCCAGTTTTCTGTTTTGGAAGGCTTCATACCAACAAAACCAAGTCATTAATGGAGGTGTAGGCATGTAAGGATCATTTCATATTTTGAGGGTTTTATTTCCAGTCAAGTGACAGCTGTCATGTATTTTCCCCAAAGATGTCTGAGAAGCCATACACCTAAACCATACCTGTCTGTGTGATACAATGATAGATCACTGTGATTATTTTTTAAGGCAGTCTTTAAAGGAATAGAATCTGAAAATTCTAAGTAAGACATCATTAGTGAATGTGCAATGAATGTTAGGTGAGGTAGCCATCAAACAAATGTAGGAATCAAAACGCAGTTGCTGGTTACTTTTTTCTTCTCCAAAATACAGTGCTTAAATTTGAACCATATTTTAGGTTAGTGGCCTATGAAATTTTACTGGGTTTAAGTTAATCTGGTTATCTAGTCACAGGAAAGTAATTTTTCTCCTCCACTTCTTGCCTGGAATGTGGTGCCATTTAATTGGGGTTCTTCAGAATGATAGCATACATCCTATTGCAGTTTCTTCACCATTTGTGGTCAGTTTTTTTTAGTCTTCTGTGCTGCATCAAATAAGGCAGCTCCACATTAGCACTGATGATGACAAGAACTGTGAAATCCAAGGCACATCTGTGCTGCTGGGCTCTTCCAGTCCATTTTGAAATTACATGTGTCTCCACAGGGTTCAGCTGTGTGGCACTGACAGTTCCCTCAGTCCCAATAACAAGCTGTCCTGGGGTGACTTTATGATGCTCCTATCCCCATTGGTCTGTTTAGCCCAGAAATAGGTTTTGCACCTTTAAGACTGGTTCTGAGAGCAAAGAGGGGAGAGAAGAAGTGCACAGTTTGTTTTTAGAAACTGCACTCACCCCTCCACATTCCGGCACCTGGACAGACAGCAGGACAGAGCTCTCCTTTGCTTTTAGTCAGTGTTTAGCTGGCTGAGGCAGAGAAGTTCCCTGGACTGTGGTTTTTCTTTTTCTTTGGAGCTGTTCAAACCTGCTCTGGCCTGAACACCAGAAGAGCACCAGCAGCTCTTACCTGTGGCCCACCGGACCGGGCCTGGGCCGTGGCATTTCCAGAGCCAGAGGGACTGACAAGAGACTGATAAGAGACTGATAAGAGACAGAGTGAGCCGAGCCACAGCCCAGGGAGGGACTTTCTGAGTGTGTCATCTCTTCAGAGCAGCAATAAGTTTTATTGTTTAATATTGCTCTTTTTTTGTGCTGGTGAATGCTTTGCCTGTTAAATAGTTTTTTCCACTTTTCTCCAAGGAAATCTCTTCCCGAACCAGTTGGGGGAGGGGCTGCTTGAATTTGCATTCTAGAGGAAACCCATTTAGAGGTTTTCTCCCAAATTTTCCCTAAACCAGGACACAAGCCCATGTGGAGAGTAGTAAATCCTGAAAACAGGGCTGGAGTAGAAGAGGTAATGACAGTGTTTAGCGGTAGGGAATTTAAACTGAAACCTTCACTTGCACCATCTCGAGGCCATGCACTTCCTGATCCATTTCCATTTCTTTGCTTCACTAGTTACTACACAGAGAGTCTGACAGCCTGCTGAGACTTCTGAGGTGTACTTTTCAGTATTTTTGAGGCAAGCCCAATGGCTACACATGCAAAAAGCACAAAATTCTTGGTAATAGGAGAATGATATGAAATAATTAACCAAATGAAGAGAAATTTTGTGCTTCTAAAGGTCTGAAGTCTTTCAGTTTAGGTTTACCAACTCTACATTTGAAATTCTTCATGGCTGTGGAGGACTATGCCTTTTATGAAATAAAAATATGAATGAATTGTCAGTGCTGGAGCTCTACGTTGCTAACTGGAAATGTTTGGTGTTTTTTGTTAGCACAGAAGGAGAACGTGCTCTGATCTGCAGCGGTATTTTGGTGATGTGAGTCAGAACAGAGGAGCATTTTCAGCTATATTAAATGTGTGCCTAAGTGCTTTACTGGATTGGGGCCATATTCTGCAGCATCTTACAGGATTAAGCCCAAGATGCTGGGCAGAGCTGAAGAGCTTATGGCAGCTCTGCACAAGCATGGGAACCCCTGCACAGAGTGAATTCTCCAAGGAATAGTTTATCACTTGTGTGGAGTCTGTACCAGAGTGTTCCAGTTCAAGAACTGACTTAAAGAAAGAAGGACTCTTGATTAGGCCCAGCAAAGTCAGCCATCAGAAAAGCTAAAATAGCATTGAGGTGTTGGATGTGTCAGATATTTGGACAGTAGTTACGCATTTCCTGGTTTTTCCATTGTGATTTTAAAATGTTTTATACCAATTAATCGAAAAATCTGTTTAAGTGTTTAATCACACCTGTAGATTTGTGTCATATAGACTGTTAAACCTCAGGAATGTGGAATGTTGTTACATTTACCCATTCAAAGCTCATGTTCAGCACAGCTTCTGTGGATGTCATTAACTCCTTGTGTAATTGACACAAAGAAACCGGAGCCTGAAAGCTTTCATAATTACACTATTAAATCTTAAGATTTCTTACCCCCTTGCTTGATATAATAATCAACAAGCAAGCACCCCAATTAATTTTGCTTCTGCAAGCACACCAATTAATTTTGAACATAAATCTCTACACACTTTCACACTATCCCATTAATTATTTCTTCAGTAAAAGAGCTGATCTGTTGTCACTCATTTGAGTTAGTATAAAAGGAGAATCTTCAAGGAATTCAGTTCAAATCTACCTATTTTCTATCAAGCAGTATTTGTTTCTATCTATTGTTTGACATGACACTGTGTAAAAAAACACATTCGTTCTCACTTCATATTAATTAACACACATTTTCTGAAAAAATTGAACATGAAATAAGCTCTGCAGTAAATTACTCTAGTAAGTGCCAGCTCTATTTATTTTACTAATGAGGAAGAGCAGTTTTATTTTAAAGCATGAACTTTTATAGCTAAGGACTATATACTTAGAAAATATATTTCTCCTGTGTACATTGAACTGGAAGACAAAAACAGACATTATCCACTCATAGTACTGCTCATTACAGCAAACCAAAGGCTCTGCTGGAAGATATTATTAAATCTTTAAAAAAAATACCACATATAATTTTTTTTCTAAGGTGAAAACCAGCAGTAAGTAGCATTTGTTAGCAATTTTTAAAACTTAGTGTTCCGAGCAGAAAGTCACCACATTTAAGTTGATTTACACATTGCAAAGCTCAGTCCATCTGTCTCAGTGAGCAATTGGCATCATTAGGCAAGAATTATTTTAGTCAACAAATGTTACTGGAGCAACCTAGCATTGTTTTTCCTATTGAACTTGAATAAGCAGCTAAAGACTTCTCACTTGCTCTCTTGGCTCAGCACCAGAAACAGACCATTACAATGAGTTTTAAGTACCAGCACAAGGCTCAGAGCTAATGAATAATAAAGAAATGTGCATGTTGTTCTTTGTCACCAAGTGTCACCAAATCCCTCCTGATACCTATACGAGGAGGAATGCTCTTCTCTGGCCTCGCTTGCATATACTGAGTGTAAATGATTTTAACCTGGAAGGAAAATGGCATTTCAGCCAATATTGATCCCCAATGCCTGTGTCAGCCCTCAGGCTGTGACAGAGCAGAGGGATGTGGGTTTGGCCCAGCAGCATCAGCCATGGGGATGTTCCAGGAGCCCCGAGCCCTGACTGCTGCCAGTGTCTGCCTCGAGCACTGCAGGACTTCACACACACTCCACTTACTGTTGGATGGTAACAGGGCAGGATTTCAGCTGGATTAATTACCTTGGACTGCAGAAATGGAAAAATGAAATGATTTTTTTAAAAATTATGTTCTCCATGAGTAATAATCTTCCAGATCTGTATCCTGCATATAGATCTGTCTTCAGATTTACATGCTGTACAGCTCAACTTCACCTTTTTAGGAGTGGGATCTACTTAAATGATTTAGAAAAATGAGATTCCTCTGAGGTCTCAGAGAGAACTCAGAGAGAACTGGGTGTTGTGCTTCTGACATGATTGACAGGTGGGTGACCTCTGATGGGCAAGTGCAGTGGTCACTGGTGATGTTTTATGCATAAGAACACAATCATACTAATGGCTTACTCTGCTGCTACCAGGCTTCCTTGCTTCTCAGACATGGCATTTTTTTGACTTCATTTATTCTGGTCCAGCTTGGATTATGTGCTGTACCTTACTGTGTACCTGAAATGGTTTCATGTCCATCAGCACTGCTAGAATGTTACTTTATTATTACTTCCAGTGTAGGCCTGTACAAATTTGTAAATGTTTCTCTACAAACTTGGGTTAGTTTTACTGAATTCTGGATGTTTGTGTTTTTTTCTCTTAGGTTAGTGTTCCAGATGACCATAATGCTACTGCAGGCAGAAGTGTAAATAAGCAGGTATTTGAAGGTTTAACAACAGGACTTCTGAGGGTAACTGCTGTGATTTTCAGATGTCTCATCTCCAGCTTCCCAGATGGAAACAGTCACTCTTCTGCACTGAAGATATTACAGGAAGTGAAAAGTAAATCCTCACAAGTGGAAGCCTTCAGCAGCAGAGTCCAAGACCTAATCAGGTTTAAAAAAAGATGATGAAACTTATTCTAAGTATTCCTTATGAGAGAGAAAGCAAATTGCATTGATTTAAGAGAGGAACAAACTGCTTTAACCTTGATGCAGTCAGAGTAGTTTGTGTGGGTAGTCAAGAAGACTACTGAAATACTATATTCTCAATCAAAAATGTTCTTCAAAAAACTGCAGACAAAGAAATACAGAAACCCAGGATTCTTTTCTTTTTGGACTTGTTTTTTATGTTCTTTCCATTTACTTTAACTCCTGATTACCTAGGGGCTAGCTTCCGTATATTTTTCTCTCTGTTCTTTGTGCCAGCCATCTGTGCCTGTTGCCTGTGGTCTCTCATGTCATGCATACATTCATATAAGCTGGTAAAAAAACATACATTTCCTATTATAAAAATCACCCAGTCATTCCTAGAATCTGATCTTATCATGTAGCTTCATTTTTATAACTGAACCTAAATATATTAGTGCATACATAATTAATGCATATTTTAAATATACGAAACTAATATATATCCAGCAGTATACTAGACTTGTTAAAAGTGTACAGTTTCACTGTAAACTATATAAATAGTTATCAATAAATTATCATATACATAGTCACCGGTGTGTCTTCAGCCCTCTGAAGAAATTAAGTTCTTCTTTATATGCTACTGAAAACATGTCACAGTGAGCCTTCAGAGGTTTCAAAGTCTGGTATGATGCTGATGGAGACAAAGAGGACATCTGGAGGAGAAAAGCAAAACAAGCAGTTGTCATAGATACCAGTGACCTCTAAAACTTCTGTGTTCTCATGTAACTCTCCTTCTCCCCAAACAGGTTTTGATAGAGTGTGAAATTTCAGGATGTTGTATTCTGCAATTTATGAATGGGAGGGTGGGAGGTCTGTGCTGAGCAGACATCTGACACTGACTGGGCCCAGCACAGGCAGACCCTCAAGATAAGGAGAGACATGAGAATCCGAGCAGGTCCCTCACCTGAGGCACTTTAGGGGATCTGGTTATAAATGGGGAATGAAAGGCATGATGACAAGGTAATGGTGCAATTAGGAAAAAAAGAGAGAGGGCATTTTAAACCAGTCAAAACCAGACAAATTCTGTCATTAATGAGAATCTTTCACCTCCAGGTCATTGTATTGAATGTCATGGGGAGTTGATTAAGTGAGAGTTTTAGGAACATGGGCGAAGAAAGAGGAGCACTGAATTTTTATTTTTTTTTTTCTATTTGGGACAATTAGACCTGATGCATAAACACCAATTATCTATGTGCTGTCTGGGCATTAAAAGGGTAGCCAGGTTATTTCAGCTGTGCTCCTGTGGGTAAAAAGAGATGGAGGCAGTAGATTAGAGAGCTTTGACATTCCACCTGTGTGTGTGCTCAGTTCCTCAAGGAAAGGAGTGCTCCATGCATCTTCCTGTTGTCTCCAGATGTCAGTGAAGAACAGTCCCAGCAGACTGAAAGCTCTCATCCATTTCCTCTCTGCCAGAGGAGCAGCTGCTCTGTGCCCAGATGTGGGTGGGAAGGAGGGGGACAGTGGACGCAGTGCAGGTGTCACACTGTAGAGATGCTGCTAGGGAAGAGAATGCTGATGAGAAAGGTTGTGCCTTTTTGTGAGCCACCATCTATCAGTATTAGCTCTATTTTATTTAGTTCTTCCTCTTCCCTCCTATTTCTCAGAGCTGTTTCCAGCACTCAGCATTTCTCTGACTGTGATGTATCTAACACCCAGCTCTGTTCCTGGAATTATTCCGCTAATGCAGGAGAACTTGTTTATCACCTGTGTGATCAGGTGAATTGCTTAGATCAAAATTGGCAAGAATCTTAATGCTAGTAACCTTTCATGTTGCTAAATAGAACAGGCAAATTTACCTGCACAATGAGTGTTCATTTAAGTAATCTTTGTGCTTCTTTATGTGTTTTTAACTGCCGTGCTTCAGCAGCTTTAAAAATCTTCCATGCTGCAGTTCGACTGCTTGCTTTATATCCAGTGTATTTTTATTCTTAATTTCTTAATTTCTTCCAAAAGCTTTGTGTCACTAGGGTGGACAGTAGCAGAGAAATCTGTCTTTGAGCAACAACAATGTCTGAAAAGGATGAGGTTTTCTTCCTTAGTGTCAAAATCCTCTCTTCTTTCAAAATCAGACTGTAGGACTTGTTGTGAGGGAATAGCTATTTTTAATAAACAGTTGTACTTCTGTGAGAAGCATTATCTAATCAATAGTCTTTATTGACTAGAATCAATATTACTTAACAATGTTCCCTATTGAGTCAAGTTAGGGTGGTCTAGTTAAGTCTAGTTAAGTCTAGTAAACTTAAAGCCAGTGATGTTCCCTTCTCCAGGAGCCTCTGTTCTTAGAGCCACCTCTGCCAAGTGCACTTGAGGAGCAGCTGCTGGGACAGTGATCTCAGGAGCAGGAGGGTTGGGGTAGGCACTCAGGGTAGGAACAGGGGATCATTTGTTGGTGTCTGAAGGCAATTGCTTGCCCATGTCTTTTCAGTGAGGTGGAGGCACAGGATAAAACAGCACTCTTCTGGTTTTGACAGGAGGTTTCTCCCGCTTCGTAGGAGTGGAGGAAAACGGAAAGAAAATTAGAGGGGAAAGAAATGGAGGTGATTACAGTGGACCTTTGTGTCCACAAAGAGAGTTGATCTCACCTAAGTCAGCAGAATATGGTGGTTGAGAAAGGCTAAAGTCTGAGAAACTGGATGTTTGTGGTAGAAAAGGAAAGTAGGTAAAGTGAGGTGATATCAGCAAAGTGATCAGCAAAGATTATGGAAAAAAATACATCTGTCCATGGTTTAAGTGGAGTTGATAATGATCAAAGTGTGAGAGAACCTGCTGTGGACAGAGAGATCTTGCTACAAGGGTGAAGAGCAGATTTTTTGGACATATATTTCCAAGCTATTAGAAATTCAAAGAAGGAACTTCAGCAGTTGTGATCTGAGGATCAGCAATGATGATGTGGTTAACCCTAATAAAAAAGAAGGGAGTTTTCAGTTTAAAAAAAAAGTCACTACATGGTTTTCTCTATATTGAATTTGATTGAGTCCTGAGGAGGTTTTTTGATGCTGATCCTTCTATACTGATGGTAGAAGGTTGATAATATTCTATTAGTCCCTGAGCTGTTGTGTATATGCATTTATAAGAGGGGAACAAAGCCCAACAATTGGCCAGTGCTTGCTATGATTTATGAATTGTTATAAAACATTATCTGGGTAACATCATTGTCTTCTTGAATTAATGTGTTCTACAGAGTTTACCTCTTCATGCTAAAAAGAAATTGTGTTGTTGCAGAGCAATCAAGATTATTATAA
Organism: Pyrgilauda ruficollis; assembly: GCF_017590135.1. Lineage (NCBI taxonomy): Eukaryota > Metazoa > Chordata > Aves > Passeriformes > Passeridae > Pyrgilauda > Pyrgilauda ruficollis. Next base: position 1,225,873 of record NW_024531710.1, read on the forward strand.
ATCATCTAATTATGGCAAAATTCCATTGTCCTCCTAGCATTATGCTAAAATAAACATTTACAGTCATCTTTCTTGTACAGTATAATACAAATTATCCTACAACTCTCAGATCTCATTACAAAAACTCCTGATAGTCACAGGCAGCCAGATCTGAAGTTATTGTAATTGAAATTGTTTTATTGAACCCTTTCAAAAAGAGTATTTGAGTGATCACAACCTGCTTTTTGAGTGGTTTGATAGCAGAGAAGCAAAAATTGCTTCTTTTGCAAAGTTACCAAAACTGTTGTGGAGCTGTTTTTTGTAATCCACTTTTTCCTGTGTTTGTAGTTACGTGGTGAACATAGGACTGGTGGACAAGCTGTGTTGCTGTTTCCTGTCAGTTCAAGGCCCTGTTGATGAGAACCCCAGTGTAGCAGGTTTCCTGCAGAGCGCCACGGCAGTGCTGCATGGGATGTGCCAGCTGTGCTTGGCTCTCAGTGGAAGGTGGGTGCACTTCCTCTGGCAGCTCAGAACATGTTGCTCAGGCTGGGGCCTCCTGCTGAGGCTGCCAGGCAGAACTGTGAGACACACAGGGACAGAAACATGTTGGAGATTCCCTCTGCTCACCCTCTTACCAGCAATCTGTCATGAGTTACCTGCACTGAGCCTGCTTCTTATAAGCCATCTATCAGAGCTGAAAACTTTGCCTCCTTTACTCATCATTCCACACGGGCTTTTATCACTGATACTTTGAAGTGTCCAGTCTCAAGGCCTTCAAGAGGTATTTTATTATCAGCTAAAATCAACTGTTAATTGATTGGTCTCTATGATTTGTCTCTAGAGCAGCCTAATTCAGCTCTTGCTCTTTAAAATACCACTGTCAGTACGGGAATTCTATTTTCCGTAAAGAAAGCTATTACTAGATTTGTCAGGGAATTTTCTAATGCAAAATGCTTGTTGTTGTAACCTAACCAAGGCTGTGGAAAGTGTGCATGAGGGTTTGTGCCTGCCAGCAAATCTAGACTTCTGTGGTCTGCAGTGTAGGACGGCCTGACAGTCTTGGGGGGAGTCAAAATTTCAGAGCTTTGGGCTGCACTGACTAGAACCTACCACACCATTACTGTTACACATTACAGGAAAAATCAAGGCAGGCAGAACTTCACAATGCATTCCTGAAGGGTAAAATGATTCTAGGGTTGAAAAACTAGAGCTAATAAAACATAGGATAAGAAACAAAGCTGTAGGTAAGAGCTGTGGCTGGTAGCTAGAGACACAAACACATGGAAAAAGAACTGCAAGAAATATGAGCCCAAAGAGACCATCCCAACTTACTGAAATTTCCCTTTCTGAAAGCTGCCAACTTGGCATTTTAAATTCCAGCAGAGCACTGCCAGAAGTCAAATACTCACTAAATAAAATAATAAAAACATCACCCTTCTGTTAGTAGAATAATAGTTCTAGCTCAGAGTGAGTAATACAATGTTTGCAATTTCTGTAGCAGGCACACACTTCACCAAAATATTAGAGATCTTTGCACTCCAAAATAGCACAGCACTGCACATGTACATCCATCAAGAACATCTGTTCTTTGTAGCACCAGAACAATTTTGGGGGGTTGAGTGTTTTTCTTCACAGTTACACCAAGAAGTATCTGATCCTACCATCTCCATAAACAGCAATGCTCTGGATTTTATCCAAAGGTGCTGGTTGTTCGTGATTGCAGGTTAGATTGTTCATTTGAGCATGAAAATAAATGAGAGGAATGAACCTGGAGATTTCAAAACTGTTGTCTTTCACTTCAAGATCAAAAGCCTTGATTTAACTGATTAGAAGGGCAATTTAAATCACATGTCTTTCATCACCTGAGCCCCCTGTCATTTAAGCAGTGTATGCAGAGTGTAATTCTGTCTTGTTACAGAAGTCCTCAGTGCTGGAGGTGATTTAAATGGAAAAAGGTAGTGCCAAGCACAGATTAAGGTGGCAGAAACAGAGCTCAAATTTATTGAATCCTTAAATACATCACACTACACTAATACATGATGTTTGATACCTGATTTGCAGCACAAAAGGCAGCCCCTCTGTGAGAAATACAGAAATACTCTTTCATTCCTGGTGAATGGTGGTGGTGGCACTGCAGCCTTTGCAGTGAGCTTTTCTCTCTCTCCAGCTGAGCTGATCCAGGCTTGAGCACCAAGCCAGCCTGCCTGTGACAGCCCTCTGTCCATCCCAGCCACTCTGATCAGCCAAGGGCTGAGCTTGTTACTGAGATTTGAGGAGCCCAGGAAGTATTTCAAGTGCTCTGACACTGCAGCATGAAAAGAAGTTTTGCCAAATTAATGGCAGGCTTTCACCATTGTTGCAAGAGCAGTTTTAAAATGTTCTTTTCACATATCCTCCTATATAAGATGGTTTGGAAACTCTTTATGCTCCTCAGTGGTAACCAGGGGATGGGGATATAAAATCAATGTGATTTTTTTCAGTAGAGCTTTTTCAGGCTGTTTTCTGTCACATAGCAGTTGTCATTCCATGTGAAATCCTCGAGGGTGCTGTGGCAGTGCTGTCTGGCCTGTGTGCAGATCTCAGCACACAGCAGTGAGTGGCATAGTGGGAAGCTGACACAGGACAGGAAATTCTGGCTGGGGTACCAGGAACCACCTAAGGGCTCAAACCAGCCCAGCACAACTGGAGAACCCTCTGTGAGCTGTGGGATCCTTCTCCTGTGCATTCAGATCCCACCAGGTTATAGGGAACTGTACTGCAGCTCTAATTGCCATATCCCCAGAGGGCCAGAAGTTCTTGTTTAAAACTCAGGTTTTAAACAATGAAAAGATCCAGTCCTCTGGGTACAAAGTATGTTTGGCCATTTCTGGTGCTCTGAGGTAGGAAGAGCTGCCAATCTAGACTTTCGTGTCTTCCTCAAAAGCACATCTTATAAAACTCCAAATTCAGCAGAGCCCTGAACTGATACCCAGTGTGTACTTGGACAGTTCCTTCATGGAAAGAATTCTGTAGGCAGTAGAGAGATCTCAGTCAAGTCCCTCTCTGCATGTGCCTCTGCATGAGGCAAGGTGTCACAACAATAATGATTATTAGAGAACAGCCTCAAATTATTTGAGATATATATATATATAAATCAACATTATGTTTTAAATGAGGTCAGTGGTTGATATAATGTAGATGGTAAAATTTTAAGACATGAATTAAGAGACTTCTTTTATTACTGTGGTAGACTTTTAGGAATAAAAAAGTCCAAAATCATGGAGTTAGATACAGTAAAGAAAAGTCTTACTAATGTAGAAACATAAATTGGAGGATTTTCAATTTTAAAATCATAAAATGTTATTGAAATAAGGGAATCTATTCTGAACATATGTTATAAACATACCCTATTATAAGAGAGGGATTTTCTTTTCATTAATAATCAAGGTCTTTAAAAAAGATTTAACTTTGATATTGATCTTACTTTTCAGATTATCATTTTTGATACTGGCTAATAAATGGTTGATTGATTCTTTTAATTGAAATTTAGCTGTGGATGGAATAGCACATTTTCCAAACACCATGGAATACATATAAAAGAACAATTGTTGAAAACCCTAATAACTTGTTATCTTGTTTCAAGCTTGTTTTGATACTTTTTGTCCTCTTCTCTTACCCAGTGATATCATTGAGGGTGACTTGAGACCTCCAACTGGAAGTCCCATTTTTCTGATGCTGTTTTGCATCTATAGCTAACAGTGGAGGTGGGAGCTCCTTCGTCCCTGATGAGTTTAAAAAAAAATGGAGCATGAGAGCTGAAAACAGGGCATTGTCCCTTATTGTTTGTAGGGAGAAATCAGAAAATGCAGCAGGTGTGAATATTGAGCTCTCTCTGCTGAGCAGATGAACTGGCATTTGATACTTAGACTTGAAAATTGTGACCCTGGTAATGCTTAACTGACTTTTGCTCCCCATTAGGAGTAACAGTAGCCAGAATTGAAAACAGGCATTTTAATTAACCTGAAATAAAGCAAAATATTAAATATACTTTATATGGAATAACAATGGGTTGTGTGGCCATAGAAACCTCTTGAAATCTGTGTGGAATTGCAGAAGTCCAGTAGCAATGCTCAGGATGACAGCCCTGTTTTCCAGAGTGTGTCATTGTAAGTATGAGAGATTCAAGGCTTGTTTTGGGCCCTCAGGTCCTGACTACACATCTGGAATGTGCTTGGCTTGTACCCACAGGACAGAAAACAATGAGCAGGCCTGGAATGCAAGGAGCATTAATAAAGGCATGGCCCTGCTGCCTCAGCTCAGCCTGTCCTAAAAGCAGGGGAAACACTAAGTGAGGATCTCCATGGCAGGTCCTTTATCAGCACAGCAAAGGTTTTGCTTGTGTGCCTGTTCTCCTGTGCTGCCCAGTGCTCATCCAGCCTAGATCCCATTTTCCCTAATTGTCTGGACCTGCGGTTGCTGTCCCACAAGTTCAGTTGTTCTCTGTGGAGGGCTAGAGTTAATGCCTTGTTTCACTTTTGCCCATGAGTGTGAGTGAAGAAACTCCCACTGCCACAGAGTTAATGCTGGGGAAACAAAGGGCAGCAGTGCAGGGTGAGAGTCAGTCACTGGGGCAGAATGTTCTCCCCAGGAGCAGGGCAGTAGAGAGCAATAACACACACACAAGGAGGATACTGCATTGTGCATAAGGGAATATTACCAATAACAGTCCCTCCAATTATGTAGGTCCTTGGGAACACCAGCTGTTCAAAGGTTTTACTGTTTTCTCTGTTTCAGAATTGCCTTCAAGCTTTCTCGTTACCCCAGGAAAATGCAGAGCAGTGCAGTAATTAAATAGTTGCTGTTCTATCCCAGAGCAGTGGTAGGCTGTGTAAATGTGTGTCAGCAGCTGATGGAGCTGTGCTTAGCAGCTGCAGAGGCAGAAAGCTGCAGATGCAGGCTCTGAGCCAGGGAAGGGTGCCTGTCCTGTCCCGGATGCGCACGGCAGTGGGCAGGGCTGGGCTCAGTTCTGGTACAGTCATTAAGATAATGTCAGTTTTGGCTGCTGGATGGGGACTCAGATGCAAGTCTGTCTGATCCTTGGTTTTGCTTCTCACCACTTCCAAGGGCCAGCAGCTCCAGCCAGTGGTGTTAAACTTACTCCAACTCCAACTTGTGTCTGAAGTTACTGGAAGGCTTCAGTTCATCACTTCTGTGCAGCACTGCAGTCCCTGCTTGACAGTGGGAATTGCAGCAAGGTCTGACAGGTGCTAAATACTTCCTTGTTCTTCTTTTATTATTATTTGGCCTCTTTATTTTGACATCTCTTTCTAAATAAAATAATTTAGAAGCAAAAAGTCCTGATGATAGTTTTTAAATCCTAATAATAAAAAGCCCCAACAGATTATATTCTAAGCCTCTTGGAAACTCATGTTTTCATTTCACTCCATGTTTTTAATCAGGAGTATATATTTCAAATATACAAACATTATAATGTATACCCTTAGAGAGGCTTGTCTGATTGTTAACTCAGCCAGTTTTTAAAACAATATATTTTAAGATATAAACAGTTTGCTCATATTGAAGCTTGGAGAAATTGTAGTTTTATACTTGTTCTGCAGAGTATGCTGTTTCTTATCAAGCCGTATTGAATTCCTGTTTTTAATAAATAGTGGTGTATTTTAAGCAACAAAGTAACACTGCTTAGTATCTTTCTTTCTTTCTTTCTTGTGATGGATATATCCACATTTTTTAATTCTTAAACTCTTTTTGTAAGTCATAGATCACAGACCAATTCCTGAGACCCCTTGATGGCCAAGGTAAAAATCACAGTGGCAACCCATAATGAAAAGTCTGTGCATTTCATTAAACTTTTTTTTTTTTTTTTTAAGATCATGCAGGTTGTTTGACTGTAATAGAAATATTTGTCTGTTTTTCTGTGTTTATATTTAACACATAATTATTGTGACTGGTAAAGTTTGAAAGCCTGTTTGTTTTCCCAGCTCTGTCAACCAGTGTTAAAGATCCAGTGGGTCTTACTTCCCTTCAGGGATTAATTGAAGGGGTTTTGTCCATAGTGACTATTTTGCTTTTGCAGCTGTTACAGACTCAGAGACAAAATTTCTTTAAATAGGAGAATTAAGAGGAATTGCAGCTCTAGGAATCTGATCTCTTAACTTCAGTTGTGTAAAGTCTTATTTTCTGGTGTGACATTGTCATCTTATGTTATGAAGGTTTTTGGGGGTTTTGCTTCAGTCTGTCCCAAAAGAACTGAATTTTCATTTGGCTTATTTTTCGAGGTGAGCTAAAAATCTGCTAAATGTATGAAACCCAGTGTTGTGCAGACTTGACAAAAATCACTCAGAGCAGTAGAGGCAGAGGTTCATGCTTTATTTTACATAATTTCATGTAGGCTTTCTTCTGTTCTAAAGCCCAAAGCAAGTACAAGTAACTTCTTTTACCTTTTTTATTGTAAACATTTAGGCTTAAAGTAGTGGAACCAACAGTTCACTTCAACAGGAGCCAGTGTTCTGTTCACATACACATTAGCTGTAGTACAGGCAACATCCAAAATAAATTCTTTGTGGCAGTTCCTTCAATCCATCAAATCTAAAAGACAGGTTTTTAATTACTCTTTAAGAGTTTTGTTCTATACAAACTTGTGCACAAACTTGAAAATTTTTCATCTTTTCTGTGAAAAAACTAATGCTTGCATTTAGTTATTTTACAATTGACTTTTTAATGTATATTTTGATTCATTCTCTGCCCCAGAGCAGCACAAAATGGTAAAAGGATTTCGTCCAGCAATGTAAGCTTTCTCATATGGAATTGTTTAAAAATAATGATGGAGTGAGAGTTGAAAGCAAACTAACTTTAACCTTTGGTAAAATTGGTCAATCTTCTGATTGCACAGAGTCAGAAAAAAATTCTGTGAGGTATCGTATCCAGTAATTAATTTGGGGTTATCATTTGACTGTGAGTGTACTTTTCTGTTTTGTACAGCTGAAAAAGCTAAGAGTGAAGTTAGGAAATACTAGTTGGCAGGAGGAGCTGTGCTCTCATGTGATCCTGTGTCAATAAACATTCTAGTTAGTCGAGTGTAACTAAGTGATGGTTAGCACATTTTGGCTACTGCATCCTGCAGAACAAATCCTTGGACACCAGAAGGTATTTTGGAGTGAGGGATACCAGGGAGCCCAGACCCACAGGGCAGAGCTGTGCACAGGGGTGGTCCCAGAGCTGCCAGCTCTCCCTGCTCCTGCAGCCATCAGGTCTGTGCCTTCCTCCCAGGCAGGCTGATGTGCCAGCACACCTGGAACTTTGCAGCAGGGATCTCCAAAGGCACAGCTGGCAGAGCCAGGTGATGGCTCAGGAAGTGTCTCTGCTGGCTCCATTCACACACACTCACTTAGAGACCACAGAGCTTCAAAATGAAGATTTGGGGCATGGAATCCAGGCATAGGGAAAGCAAAGCCCTGCCATAAATTGTTGTGCAGCGTAGCCCCACCCAAACACACTTAGAACTCTAGGGGTTTTTTCCACTTTTTATTCTTTGTGGAGTAAATCTTAGGGTCTTAAGGACAACAGACACAACTATGTTGCTTTTGTTCTTCTTACTGTGCTTTACTAAAGATCTGATTCTTCTGTCACAGACTTGTGGACTACTTCTGCAGTGTGGAGTGGTTTTTGTGCTGCATAGGTGTCCCTGAAGTAGGCCTGGGACATTGATCCTGGGGGTAGCAGCAGAGGGTACAACACTGAATAGCTTTTTCAGCAGCACTGAATATTCACAGACTGTAAATAGAAATAGCTCAGAAATGGTACCCATAAGTGCTAATTTCAGATGAGACCACTCCTTACATCATCTGACCTACTGCTTTGTAAAGCTGCAGATGTGAGGGGACAGTGGTGGAAACAGATGGGTGCCAGCAGACCAAGTTGTGTACAGCCCAAATACTGTCCTGTCATACTCAGCTGAGCTCGGGGCTGCTCTGGGACCTGGGGAAGGCAGGTTCAGCATCCTGCTCTGCCTCTTTCCCTCCTGTGGTCCAAGGAAGTGATGGAGGGTTGCTAACAGACAGAAATTCTCAGGGACAGACATTGCTTTGGTAAGGTGGTGCTTTCTTGCCTGCTTTATTTGCTTCACTAGGAGGAGTGAAAATGACAAAACAAGGTGATGGTTGCCAAAACTTGGTCGTTGCTGAGCTCATGGTTTAGTTTCTCTGTTGAAGAAGTCTGTCTGCAATTGTAAAAAGCAGGATTAGTCAGCCTGCCTAGAATCTGTGCTGGAAATGTCACTGGAGCCAGTGTTTGTAACAGAGGAGTGCAGGGTGCTCCTGGTACAGATACAGGAGAGGTTATTGAGAGCTGCTCTAGTCAAGGGAAAGCTCCTTCCTGGTTCTGCTCAACAGGAATATTCTGAGCCCTCCGAGTGCCTGGTCTTTGCTTTCTTAAACTGAGGTCTTCAAACTTACAGATGATTTTAGAAAATGGTTCTGATTTTCACATCCATTTCCTTTGCTTTTAGTAGTTATAAAAGGGAAAAATACCCTCATTTAAGTTATCCTTTTGTAATGTTTTCTCATATAATCTGTCATATTTTCCTTTAATTATAACAAGGAATCATATATACACTCAATATTTGCAGTCTCTTTTGATATTGACACTTCCTTCTTTTTTTTTCCTTTTTTTTTTCTTTTTTTTTTTTTAAAGATGGAAACATAGTAGATGAGGTAAAAACCAGTCCTTGATGTAGCATATTTTCATTGTTACTGGTTGCTGTGTTTTATTATTTTAGTGTTTCCTTTGATTACCAATATTGACTAAATGTGTTTCCAAAATGAAATTCATGTAATTTATGTTATGAGTTTGAATTAGAATCAGAGAATATAAAACTTGCTGAATTATTTTGGGGCTTCACTTTGTGCTTGCCTACCCTCCCCACATTATTTAGCCTCCAGGGTAGTGATATTCTGAATCTTCCTTAATAGTTGTCCTGCATAATCTTCTGGATTATTAATAGTGTAAAAAAACATGAGCGGTAAAACTCCTGAAGGATTATGTGAAGTGTTTTTGGAAGTCTGGATGTAAGAATGGAAAAGGCAGTCCTGAGTTACTTGCCTGTCTGTGCTGATATAACTGAGATAACCAAAAACCTTCTCCATTATTTTATGTGCACACCCAAAAGGTGGCAAAGAGACCCAGTTCCCGCGTGCACGAGCTGTGCTGCGTGCTTTGCTGCCCTGCTGCAGTCTCCCATAACAACATCTGACTGAAGTAAGCAGCAGAGTGTTTTCCTACTGCTCCACACTTCATTCTTAAATTCCTGCAGACCCATTTGATTAAGATCATATGTTCCCAGTAACTTACTTCGCTACTTAGGTAGGCAGTTTGTTCCAGTGCCTGCAGCCCATCACTGTGGCAGGAGAAGCTCCAGGGAGTTCTCCCACTGCTGCTGGCTGCTATTGCAAGCAGCAAAGGTGGGAGCAGGCTGCTGACCCGAGGCAGGGCTTGCATGGAGCCCCTGTGTGCTCCCAGTGTCCGCAGGCTCTGCGCTGGTAGCAGGAGCACGGGCACAGGATGTGAAGCAAGATCCTGAACAATACAGCTGCGCTGCAATTAGAGAGAGCACGAGACGGTGCCCTAATTATTGCCAGTATTTTCTGGAAGCGCTGTGGTTTCCTGGCACTCGAGGCACCAGGTTTCCCTGGCTCCCAGCTGAGTGTTTCTCCGATCCCCGGCAGGTCGTGCAGCGTGTTCGAGAGCGGCCGGCAGGAGCCCACGGGGCTGAGCGCAGCCCTGCAGGCCACGGACCTGGTGGGGGTCCTGCACATGCTCTACTGCGTCCTGTTCCACGGCTCCATCTCAGATCCAAACACAGCCAGCCCCAAGGACAGCTACGCCGCCAGCACCGTTCAGGTGGCCATCCAGAGTTTACGCTTTTTCAATAGCTTTGCTGTTCTTGACCTGCCTGCCTTCCAGGTAACAGATGTTTTAAAACTTCTCTTAGTGGGAAAATGTTAATTATTGATTGTGTCTTTGAACTGAGTTTTGTCTTTAAGATGTTAGTTATTGAAGGAATTTTTAAATGTTAGATTTCGTGCATAAAATCTCTAACTGTTGTTATGTCTACCATATAGCTGGGGCTGATGAATTTAACCAAAAAGTGGACATTTAGAATACTTTAAATGCTGAATCCAATCCATTATGTTTTCTAACTTCTTTTTTACTTGTTTCTAGCATAGTGCTTTTTATATTTATTAAGACCCAAAAGTGTAAAAAGGAAAATCTTAGTCAAAAGGATGAAATAACAGTTTTTCTTATGTGAAAGGATTTGCTTGTATCATAACCACATATTATATTTTCCAGTGCTTTCAGGGGCCACTTGATTTAAGATTGTGCAGCTGAAACTGATAATCGCTTGATATAATTTCTTTAGCAAGTAAAATTTTGTTGACCAAAAATCGGAAAATATGTTTTCATAATTTCTATTAAATTAAAAAATTTAAAAGCTGCATTTTGAGTCCTGAGAAGGACTGCTACCTTTGTCTGTGAACAGAGTTCAAGTGTAAATGAATGATTTTGCCATACAAATACTGGTATATTTCTCAGGTAAGCTGGTAAAGTTGTATTGCTAATATAAAACACCTGTCAGAAGGCATTGCTTTGAAAACACATTTAGCAGCATTGATCTTACACAATTCAACAGAACAGGTTTCTTTTTCATTTAATGTGTAATTTGTAGTATGCTGTACCACACTCTCCATCTGAAATCATTAAATTCAATGAGAGCTTTTCACAAGTGAAGAATTCAGTGTGGCTCCTTCAGTTGGTGTTTCTTGCCATGGACTTTCAGTACGTTTGGTGTCATCTGCAACAAAGACTTCTGTGTGCAGCAGAGTTCATCTGCACCTGCAGCTCCAGTCCAGGCAGGGTTTCTTTGAAGAGACAGAAGCAGGTTATTGACTGCAGTTTGATTACAGGCTATACTGAATGCATTTCATTCTGTCAATCAAGGCAGTTCCCTCCTACCCCTCGTTCAGCGCCTCTGGGTTTGGGACAGACTGCCTGTTTATGTGTTGCTGTAGGTGTTACAGGTGCATGCCAGAGTCAGCCTTGAACTGGAGCAGTACAGTTTGCAGGGGAGCTGTAGCAGATCACATTGGCTGGAGGGCTGCTCCCTGCTATCCCAAGAAATTGCTGTTCATTTTTACAACACCATCTCCTGCTTACCCTGTCTGTATTTATCCCCCTACCCATGCCTTTACATCCCAGCGCTTACAAGAAACAGTCAGCATTAACTTCCAAACCCCATGGTCTGTGTTAGTCTGTTCTACCTAAAGTGGTGCAAGTCAGTAACTATTGCATGAAGGGTGGCCAGAACCCCAGCAGTGGGAGCTGCTTCTCTCAGTTCTTGGACACAGGGCTCTCTCAGGAGGTGTCCAGCTGTTTGCTGGACTGTGGGCATGGTGCTGTTTGTGATGGACAGGCACCCTGGAGTAGCCTCCACAGCTCTCCCTTGCCGTGCACTGATGTGATTTGTTTCTGTGGTGTTAAAAATAACATCCACCTGAGGCAGGTTGCTGGACACTGACCCCGTGGGCCATGGCAGGCTGGCAGAAAGAAGAGGGAAGAGCCTCCTGTGTGATCATTATCTCTAAGGAGTAGTTTTATCACAGATTGGTAGGACTGTGAAATAGGAGGTTCTGATTAGCAGAAGAGGTCTGGTATTCTCGAGTTTGTATTAGCACAGATGGCTCATGGGTATATATTTCATTTAATTTGACAATATAAACAATTGAAAGATGGTAGTGAGAAACAGCACAGGGTCCTGAGCTGATATTAATTCTGGCTAAAAAGGAAGCATAGTTTCCTTGAAAAATTAGTTTAACTTTTATACACAAACTCAGGTGCCCTTTGACCTCTTGTTATCAGTGGAGGTTAAACCCAGAGTACTGGGTCACAACATGCACAGACAGCACTAATTAAATAAGGATGGACCTGAGAACATGGCATTTACATGACATAAAGCAGTGAATGGTGGCTGTATTGGGCATTAAATTTTGAAAATACACTGACTTACCAGAATGCTTGAAGTTCAAGATCGAAAGCATCCACAGCTGAGCCTGGTTCCATTGTCAAGGATCCTGCTTTTGCTGGGTGTATTTGGAATTCAGCAGGACTAAAATATGCCACAGCCTGGGATTTATGTGTATGTATTTACCACAGGATACAAAGTAGAAAATAAAGAAAACTCTGAAATGAAAGAGATTTTCTCAGGCCTGCACTGCTGTTTCATTAGAGTTAGGAGACTGTGATGCTCATTCCTTGTGCTTTAGTTTTCCCCTTTGACCCTGTGTCGCTCTGTCTGCTTGACATGTTTATTAAATAGAGGCTGTAGGCTGCACAGATAAAATCTAATTCTGAATCTCCACGTTACAGCTATTTGCCTACTTTTAAAAAACATCCCAAGAAGCTTTGCAGCTGAGTGTTCTCTCCTTTTGGATGTTTCTAACTTTTTGTAATGTTTGAAAAGTCATTATTTGTTATTAATCATTGTATTCTATTTAGAGCATGAGTTATTAATGAGAAATGCATTTTGCTCTGTTGCAGAAATGAAGATGGTTTGGTTTCTTTTGCTTATTTCTAAGATATATTACTAAATATTCCTGGATCATGTAATGTATGTCAAATGAAATGGTCAACCTAATGCTACAGTGAATGTCAAATAAGCAGAATCCAGTTTTTCCTGTGTCCCTTGAAAATTTGAATTTATTCTTGCTTCTGTGGCTTTTAATATTATATTCCAGTTGTGAACAGTAAGCAGCTGAAAAAAGAGATGTGATTGTGGCCTTTTACAAGGAAAAACTTAGTCTGTACTTTGCAAAAACACCCCAGAAGGGTGCAGTTGATGTGTGTGCAATTCACACAAGTTCTAAAACATACTGCTGGAATGTGATCTTGTTTCTTGGTCTATTTTCCAGTCGATTGTGGGAGCTGAAGGGCTGTCCCTGGCCTTCAGACACATTATCAGCTCCCTGCTGTGGTACTGCTCTCAGCATACCTGTGAAGGATTGCTGCACGAAGTCATCATTTGTGTGGGCTACTTCACTGTAAACAACCCAGATAACCAGGTAAGGCAAATGGAGAAGGGGATCAGAAGTTATCAAGGGCACATTTAGTCATGGGTCTCTCATTTAGTCAGGAAGCTCATCCCCTCAGCATTGGTTTTGAAGCACTTGGGATTCCTGTGAGCCCAAACGGATGTGTTTGCAAAAGAGAAGCTGAAGTTGTGTGTTAAGACAAAGACATTTAATTTTGTGTGTCCATAAGCAAACTCCATTTGTAGTTCTTGTGCTGCCATGGCATTGATTTGAACTGGCCTTGCACGCTGCCAAGGCATACTTAGCCACTGATATTTTTAATTCTAAGTTAGCTTCACATCAGCTTGGTCAGATGGTTGTGGTACCCAAGTTAAACCTTTTAAAAGCCAACTAAGCTACTCTCCCATGAAGACTTGTCCTTGGATGCCAGTGTAGCTGTCTCCCTGCTTGCCAGTGCTCGTGTTTGAGCCATTCTTCTCCATGAATCTTTTCAGTCATAAACTAAATGCTCTATTCAAGAAACAGTGGAAATTACCCTTTAGCTTCCTTGACTGTTGCCCACTTTTGCCACTGGACTCTGTGACCTCTCTTACTGGCTTATAAAGTAACACAGACAAAAAACTCAAAAAATATTTCAAATTTATTTGTCTTAAAAATCTCCTGGTTTCCTCAGTTTATATGTAGCATCTCAGGGTGTATTGGGCAGGGCAGGGCTTGGCACTGGCTCTTGGAATATGAGAAGTTGACTCTGAATGTGTAGGTGCCCACATGTTGGGTACAATTCAGCTGAATGCTGCATTTTGGGAAGGTACTCACTGTGTTCTCTCTCTGTGCTTGTTCCCTGTTCTGCTCAGCTTTTGGGATGGGGGTTCAGGGTGAGGAGCTCAGTGCCCTCAGTTCAGCTGATGAGCAGGAGGAAGTGTTAAAACTTGTCAGGAAAGGTTTTAGAGAAAAGCTGCTCTATAGCATTCTTAGAGTTATTGACTATAATTGGAGCACTGAAATATCTTAAAGCAGACAGTGCTGTCACAAGTATTATATAATTATATAGTGGTGTTTCTGTGGGATGAGCCACAGCTGGAGGGAGGATGCTGCAGCTCCCTACCCTGTGTGACCAAAATCCCACTCAGGATCTGGAGCTGCCTGTTGGCAGCACCTCAGAGGGGTCATTTTTAACCCTGTGTGGTGCTGCTGCCATTTCGAGTCCCTCTGCTGCCCGACGGGTCGAGCTGGCTCCCAGAAGTGCCAGCAAACCGTGGTGTCTTCTCTCTGCAGCTCAGCTATTTCTGTTCTGGCATACACGTCCAAACAGATGTGATTCATTGCATGGAGGACTTGGCACCGCAGGAGCAGTGCAGCAGAGGGGTTCCCTGCAGCACAGGGGTTCCCTGCAGCACAGGGGTTCCCTGCAGCACAGAGTCCTGCAGCACAGGGGGTTCCTGCAGCACAGAGTCCTGCAGCAAAGGGAGTTCCTGCAGCACAGGGTCCTGCAGCACAGGGTCCTGCAGCAGTGCCAGCCTGCCGTGCCAGCAGTGCCGGTGCCTGGGAAGCTCTGGCTGGGGGCAGCGGGCACCGGGCCCTGGGGGGTGCCTTGGGCTGGGGCTTCCCAGCTGGCTCCTGGAGCCTTCAGCTTGTGCTCTTGGGGCTGAAGGTGGCCTCTGCAGCTCTCAAAGTCAGGTTTAGGGTTTCAGTCAGACAGCCATGCTGTGTCAGTCCTTTAAGTACCCTAAAAGCTCTCTTTTAGGGTGGTTTGCTTTGGAGGCACCAATGTCGGATGTCATGACATTACATTTTATGTAATTTCTAATAATCCTCATTAATAGGATTTTACCCGAGGAAGAGACGTTTGGGTTTGGCTTTTTTGTTTAGAAAAGCATTTTGAAAAACTGAAGCTTTCCTCACTCAGGTACTTGAAAAATACTGGGAAGGATTTTTAGTGAAAGGAAGTAATTTTTCTACCAGGCAAAGCAGTATGACTTGCTTATGGTCATTATTTTAAGGTGCTCTTTGTGTTGTGACTTCTACTAGACAGGCTGCTTTTCATGAAGAGGGAAGTTCTTTCTATTCATTCAGTTATGGTTTAATTTTTTATTATGTTAAGAGCTTCCAATTTTTTCTTCCGTTGTTGATCATCTGGGGAGTCCTACTAAAAATAAAAAATTGGTCTCACAGTGAAAGTTTTCAAATAGTAGGCTTGAAGTCCTGGCAAGTACAGTGTAATAAAAATAGATACACTAGACTTGAGCTATGAAAACAAATTTCTATAAAGGCAGATAGCTCTATTTAGTATTTGAATCAACTTTAACTGAGTCCATAACTGACATATTTCAAGGCAGATTCAGGTTCTGCTTGCAGTCAAATGTGCATTTGTTTGGAAAAATTTGTAGTTTAAAGTCATTTCCTCTCTAAATTTGTATTTTTTATTGCAAATGGAGGTATGTTTCATTCCTTTCAATACTCAACACAGAAAAGGACAAACAGTTGTTTGGAGTTTTCAGCATCCCTTTTTGTGGTTCCTTTGTCCATCCACATCAACAGATAAATATCCAAAGCAGCATACTGGAAGAAGGAAAAAAGGGCAACTTAAGAAAAATAAAAAAAGCAAAGCAGTTCCCCGGTTTGGAGAATAGATAGATTTCTAAAACAGAAATGTTACAGCCTGTCAACCTTAGCACTGACCTTCTGTAGTAGTACTGTGATTTAAGTAAGTGAACTACTACCACTATGCAGTCAAAATCATAAGAGGGCAATTTCCTAAATATTTCACATTCATAGAACAAAATCTTCCAAGAGCATCATATGCCAGTCATTTAGTATAATACAGGTTTGGCTTCATTTATTATGCTGTCTGTAGAAGTCTTTAGAGTTAGTTGAGTAGCAGATGAAGAAGGAAGGAGGAAAGTGCTTTTCTCTTGTGCAGCTGGGAGCCTGAGATTTCCCCAGCTCCAGGAGCCCTGACCCCTCCTGCTGGGTCCCACACAGAGGCTCTGCCTGGGCTCCCACTTGGTGTTTGCACCACGCCTGGCTCTTGGGCCAGCCCCAAGTGATTCTGTCGAGGAGCACTGAGGACAATGGATTCCTGAGGAACACATTCCTGAGTGTTTTGATAGTGCTTGCTCTGTTTATTTTAAAAAGGCTGTGATTTTGCTGACTCTGCCCACATATAATATATTAGTAATATTCCCTTCCTTCGTTCCTATTTTGTTTTAATATTCATAAAGCTGTTCCAGGGCAGCTGCTGTCACTGAAGAAATAAATCAGTTATGGAAGTGCAAACTGCAGAAGGCGAGGAGTGTTTCTTTAATATTTGAAGCTTTGCAAGGCCAGTGGTGAGGCCTGAGCTGCCCTGTCTGTTCTGTATCCATACGTGAGCTCGTGTTTGCTACGGAGCCAGACAGCCCCTGCTCACAGCCCAGCTTCACTGGGCATCTGCTCCTTGGAGGGGCAGCAGGGAAAAGGGATTCTCTTGTTCTGGCCACCGTTTAATCTGCTGCTGTACAAAAACAGGTCCCATGACACCCAGGATGGACATGTAAAGCTGAACTGTGTAATAAAAATAATGTCCAATCTTTCAATAGCCGACCCTACTATATCAGACTGTAGAATTACAGTTTCTAATTAAAATATTCTTGATAATTTAAATTATCCTTCTATTTCATTACATTTTTATTCCCTTTTATTGTTTGATTTAATTAGTATAATGAATATAATTAGCATGTGCTGTCAACTAACCTTATTTACATATTATATTGAATAATTGAATGTGGTCCTGTAATTAAATTAACAGGAATGACAGATGATTTGCTTTCTTTCACATTGCTGCATTGGGAATAGAAATCTTTCCATATTCATTGCAGTTAGGGAATATTTTTCATCTGAAAAGTCCTCACAAATCAGATCCTCAGACTCAGGGTCTTGCTGATAGGCTCCAAAAGAAGTTGCATTGTTCGTTTGCATTGCTATGCCTTTATTTAAATAAAAATAGCTTTTTGTTGTGCCAGTCTTTGGTACACACTGTATTTAGAGTGCTCTAGAAGAATCCCACCAACTTTAACAGTTTGTAAGATAATAACTGTATGCTTTTAGAAGATACTGTTGCTAGACTGCAAAATAAAATCTCTGCTGAAAGAGTTAGGAAAAAGTGTGTGCAGCTTTTCAGAACTTTGTTGTAAAAATAGGCTTGTAGATAGAAGTAAAAAGTTCTCTCAGAAGTTTTTCAAAAATTTACAGGCACACTATGTGTCCTTGAAGAAGGGATTTCATTCCCAGAAGTCTTCCAGCTGCATGTCTCACTTCTCTGTCCAAACCCTCTGTCCTCAGACATTTGTGTCCATAGCAAGGTCTATTACTATAAACTCATAAGTAATTGAAATGTTAATATCTAATGATCCATATGCTGAAAACAGAAGCACATGGAATTAGATGTAATAGTATCAGTCACCTACTAGCAATTACTCCTTGCTATACAGGAGTGGAAAATTTGTTGCAAAACATGTTTCAGGCATCCCAGCTAGCTCCAGGTAAAGGAGTAAGGAGCAGTGAAATTACAGGATATTTTGGGAGGGAATTTCTCCCATGTTAAATATGTAAAATGTCACACAGAAGTATCACAGGTAAAAATATAATGTGTAAAGTAATTGAAATATTGTATGGTAGGCACAGTTCTGAAAGGATCTTGAAATTTAGGACTCGCTTGTGGCACCCAAAGCGTGGTAGTTAGTCCCCAATAAAGGTTTCATCCCAAGTTTATTTTCCCTTTTTTGTTAAATGATTGACTTATGGTCATATTTTTTTCTAAACATTTCTTCTGTGTGGTAAGTCCTTCTTGTGTAATAAAGTAGCAGGAGCCTTTGACGGTGTGTATCACAAATACGTATCTGTGTATGACACAGCCTAGCTGTGGTTACAGGTACTGGGCTGCAAGGGACACTTACAAAGGGATTTAAGATTAAAAGTGACCTTCTGGAGAGAAATTATTTGTGCTTTTGACAGAGTTAGTACATACTGAGTTTTAGCATGGGGCCAGTTTTCTCTAGTGTTAGAGGGAAGGAAGAAAAATACTTCTAAAATGGAAAAATGGTGAAAATCGGAAGTCAACAGGAAAACTTGCAAGTTATAAAAAATATGTAGAGTTTCCATATGGGTTGTTTACTAGAGGCCATCATTAAACTTTCATAGTTTACGTTGCTTTTGGGGCTGTGGAGGAAGTGGAACAATTTTGATTTGGTAGGTGGACTTTATGAAAATATGGCACAAAGAGTAAAGAGGCAGGAATTGGTAGTTACCATGCAGTTAACATCCCTATTTGTAAGTAAATCAGATCTGAATTTACTTAATTCTGAATTTGTTAGTTTCTTCTCAAACAGGGATTTTTAGGAGTATTGATTTCATGTTGAGGTTATGGGTTTTTTCGTTAAAACTTCTTTTAAAAGCCCCACACCCTGATGTTTTAAAGCTTTATAGCTTTGAACAAGAAATACGCCTGGTAAATTTTGTGGAATAGCTGATTTTGGCAAGTGAGTGATTCACGTGAAGTTGTAGTCTTGACTCACATTTAGAAGCACTTGAGCTTGTGAACAGAAATCCCCTGAGGATTAAAGTGCCCGAGTTGGAGCTGAGTACATTAAGGCAGCTCTGTAATGTATGCCTTGGCTCTCACAGCCTTCCATCCTCAGCCACATAAATTCACTTAAGTGAACCGATGTCTTCAGGAGAGATGGCATTCCTGTCTGGGCAGTCAGGCAAAAGTGGGGATGCCTTTTAGGTAATTTGTCAGACACCTTTGTTGTTGTTTGAGCTTCCTGATTAACTTTTTCTTTTAAAGAATGATCTATGACAAAGCAAATCAAGTATGTCAGAAGCATTTGGGACTGCACATTTCATGTGTCACGTCTTAATTGTATTTCTAACATTCCAAAATACATCCTGGATTTTTTTGGGGTTTTTGAGAGGATGTGGGGAAGGTAATTTAATATGAGCGAAGACTTAGCATGAAGTAAAGTGTATTTAGTTTCAGTTCATGATGACTGGCTCATTCCTGTAGGGAGGAGAAGAGAGTGTATAGGAATTAGCGTGAGAAATTAATGCATTTGGATTTATCTTACTGTCTTCCTCTCAAACTGTAAACACGGAAGAATAAACTTATCTCTCAATGTCATAAAAGCCAGTCATTTCAACAGCCTTCAAATGCAGTCCATAACTGAGGCTTAGAGAAGGGAAGGGAGCTGCTGCTGCCTCCGGAGAGCCGCGTTGTAATCTTACTCCTGGGTCAGGATAAAAGGAGTTCGGTGGTCTCAGCTTAATGCCCAGTGGAACTTCGTCCACATCGAGGAAGGAGCCCAGAGTTTGGCATAATGGTGCTCGGTGAGCAGTTTGTCCCCGCTCAGAGCCGGGCCCGGGCCGGCTCGCACGGAGGCCGAGCTTGCGCAAGGCCGCTGCCGCTCCCGCCCGGCGCGGCGCTCGCCCCTCCGCTTGGGAACCGCTTTTCACACGGACACTTGAAACACAGTCTAAAGCCTGCAAATCTTTAATCGGCCTTGCGAGCTATTGTCTGTCTCGCCTCATGTGTGAGGGAACTCCCTGTGCCTCTCTCATAAACTCTCGGCTCTCCCGGCCCCGCAGAGCCGCCGCGGCTGTGCCCCGGCCCCACGCAGCGGCAGCGTCGGCTGCTCTGTGTTCCCGGAGCTGACAGCTCCTCCTTGGATGCTGCTCCGGGGGTGGCAGCCTGCGAGAGGCCCGGAGAAGTCTCCCCAGCCCCCTGTGTCATGTTCAGCTCAAGTCACACTTGTTTGAAGCGATACTGAAACATAAAGAACAAAATGCATTAATGGAGTACTATGGAAAATGTTGCTCGTCTTCCTCTCCCCGTAGTAAAGGGTAAATTGTAGCTCATTTTTTGTGGCAGAAAAGCACATTTTCTTTGTCTCTCTTTGAAGCTTTGTCTCAGACAGCTCTGTAATATGTCCAGTGGCTCAGTGTTTCACAAGCTTTTTAGTTGATGATTGGATGCTTTGACAAACCCTTTACATTTCTTGTGGAAGCCATAAGACAAAACGTGCTAGGAATAATAATTTCAAGGCTATATAGCTTACTTGTGACTAGAGTTCCAAAGTGTGACAGAAAATATTTGCTTTTGGAGGGAGAAAATGCTCTGAGACACACAAAAAGATTTTATGTGTTTTAGGCTGCAATGTTTGCATTATTCACACCTTCTGGGGATTTTGACCCAAACTAGCTGTTTCCAAGGATGCTGGCAGAAACCTCAGCTACTAGTTTGCCTGAACTTCTGTAGACTGGTCCTGTTTCTTCTCTGCCCTTTAAATCATCTTCATTCAGATGATCATTCAGAGGAATTGACTGGAGAGTTGTGCCCACAGCAGCAGCCTGAGTTTAAAGGGGCTCATCATCGAAGCTGGGGATGTTATCTGAGCGTGAAGATGATTCTTCAAAAACTGTGCAGGGCTACAAATGCTGATTCTGATCACTTCAGGGCTCGGAGTAACACCTGAGGATTTGAGATGTGTTGTGATGGGTTTTTATTTTACCTGACAGGAGATAGGTATTTCTCATACACTGGATCTATAATAATACTTTCTGATTAAAAATTATTAGGCCATCACTTAAACATATGAATCTTCTGTTACATTATTGTGGAAACAAGCTTAGAATTTTCTAGAAAGCACTGATGCCCTTTGGTTTAACAGGGTCCTTAAGTATATGATTAACATGAAGTGTGAGAATAACCTCACATTTAAATATTTATTTTTATGGTAATAAATGCTAAAATGCTATCACTCCGGAAGTTAGGCTTTTCCTTAATACCTTCTCCAGGTCAGATATTAGATTATTATTTTCTCCTGCAGCTTGCACAAGTATTACATTCACAAGTAACCTCAATGCATATTAGAATTGCTTCCATTTTCTTTCATTACATTGTAATGAAGTTTATATTTTACAATATTTGTTTAACATCATTTATTTATTGTTGAATTTAATCTTATGTATACTTCATTTGTTATCTTATAACTGAGGTGACTTGTTCTTCGTCATTTTGGCCTGCATTTTCTGCATTTTTTCAAAAGTTTTATATAGCAAACTTTTGCTAGATTTTCCACTAGCATCACTTTTGATAAACATTTTTACATTTTCAGTGCATCACTGTCCTGGTGGTTGGCCCTTGTCCTATCCTAAATGTTCATATGTCTTAGGATGGTTACACAAAAACCGATGCAATGATTTTTTTCTGTGACGCATACACAGAGCACCCTTGAATGTGCTTAAACCAAAGAGCTCTGAAAGGACAATGCTTAGAATGTGGTTTATAGGAAGACTCATGTTATTCCTGAACCACCCTTATCTTCTCTCTGAAAGCTTACACGTGACACTAAGAAAATAAACACTGGAATTTTTCAAATGGACAAAATTCTTATTTTTAAATTTCAGTGTAGCATTCTGGAACTTTCTTTTTGCTTGGAAATGGTGCTCTGATTCCTGAGAAATGCCAGGAGGAATTTAGAACATTCTTTGCTCAGAGCTTTGCCAATAGTGGAGTTTGCAAAATGGAAAGAAAAGAGCTTGACCTTAAAACAGAAGAAGAGCCTAAGTGGTGACATATTCTGCTGATTAAATGCTGGCAGTATGAGATCTGTTTATATAGAAGCAAAGAAATAATGCAGATCTAACTTTGAAGAGAAACTCTGGACTACTAATATAAAGACTTATTTCTTTTACAAAGTTGTAAATAACCTGACATCAAATAAAAGGGATTTAACTGTTTGATGGAATACTGTTACAGGAATTAGATGCACAGTTCCTGTTCAATGAAATTATTACTTGTTAGTACAAATTAGAATTGGCATTTATATAAATGATAAATACATGGATAAGAAACATTAGTGGTTCCCATACTGAGTACCATTTTAAAATGCTAATGTTTACAATGGCCATGTTGTAGTTTGGAAGCACAGGTCATCTGAGATAGCAGAGAAGGCAGGGAGTGCCTCTCGGAGAACCATTCACTTTTTAAACTGAGCTGCTCTAAGAAAAGTGCATCTGAACGTGAGCTACATTATAGCAGAAGAGCACAGACAAGTAAAGGGCACATTTTAATGCTTCGTTTCATAAAAATGAAAGGAAATTCTGTTGGGAAGGATGTTTTTCTAGAAAGTGAATTCAGCTGCTGGTAAGAAGCACTGTGTTTGTTTCTAAGTACCTGTGGAACACCCCGTGTCGCTGCCAGGCTTTTCTCCAAGAGCCAAAGAAGGTTTTGCTTCAGGAAGTTCTGAACTTTCCAACTGCTTGTTCCTGTATCCACATTAGGATAACTTTGTCTCAGTTTTCACTTGAGAAGAGAGCTACAACTCCTAATATTTAGTTAAAACTAACAAAACCCATCAGCCTGACTATAGACTACAAAGACCACAACATTTTCCTGCAGAGTCAGTCACACAAGAGCAGTGCATTTGGATGGCTTGTAAGGTTTTGTTCAAAACTCCACATTCGGGTTTGTGCCTACAGATTTCAGTTCTCTCCTTGGCAATCTTTTTCCTTTCTCTGCTGCCCGTTTTCCCCTCCTTGTGTGGATGAAAGGAGCTGATGGGCTGCAGAAAGCAGGCACAGCTCCCATGGCCTGGCTGGGAGTGGTGGTGGAGGCACTGCCAGGGCTCAGATGGCAGTGCAGCTGCTGGGTGTTGTCTCCTTTTGCCTTGGCCGTGCCCCTGTGGCTGCCATGTGTCCCAGCAGTGCCACTGGTGCCAGCTGTGCCTTTGCTCCCAAAGTTTCTTCCCAAAGTGAATCTTTGTTTTGTCCTTCCTCAGACAAAAAAGTTTGCTGCTGGCTTACTCTTCTACCTGACTACAAAATTAATTAGCTTATTTAAAAGATCATTCTGGTGGGTTTATTGTATATATTGACAGAAATAACTCACATGAATGATGTTTTTACAGAGCTGCAAATGTCCGAGTGAAGCAAGAAAACCTAAATCCACCAGTAGAACTAGACTAAATATTGCTCTAAAAATCAGCACTTCCAGTCTGCAGTAATCCTGGGCTAACCTTGTGTAGTGCACAAGCCGTGAAAAAGTTCTTGGTCTGACACTGAACCGTTTATTTTGTTATTTGTAATAAAGTATCTGACAGTATTTAGCATACGTGCATAGAACCACTGGAAACTGATCTAGGATCGTAATCTTCCTTAAATATCTGGAAGATTGCAAGCAGAGTTTTAAATTCAGTTAGTTCCCCTTTTTTGAATGCAGTTAAACTTGGAAAAAGAAACTCAGATTGTCACCAAAAATGCTACTCCATAATAAATCTTCACAGGGCAGTTTAATTGAACTGCTAGTTCTTGACAAATTACTAGCATGCATCTCCATTACATGTCTATTCAGAACATATGAATATATGAATGATATGAATCTATGAATTATCAATTCACTTCAATGTAACTAATACTTGTTCAGTATTTTACATACGGACATTCTTCAACTTTCTCAATGGCATTTTAGTTTTGTTGATGAAAATCCTGTTTGTACACTCAGTTATCTGATTATGAAAATATAGTTTCAAAGGCAAGAGGATTCTTTTTTTAGTTTTCAGTAAAATTAACTGTTGAATTGGTAAGGTTTTACATTTGATATGACATGTAACTGCTGAGACATTCTGTGTCGTTGCTGTACCATTCCAAAGTTCTGGATCCTGTTAGGTATGAGGATTTTATTACCTTCCTTTGACAAAAATACATACATATGCATTTTAAAGTAATGGTAGTTTTCACTGATAAAAGGAATACAGAGAAAGATTACGTGAAGAACAAATATATATATATATATGCAGTATAAAAATGGAATTAGGAGGTGTTCAGCAAAACATCTTTCCTTTGCTAATTCTTGGGCGAAGGTTGCCCCTGTGTGTGCTACTCATTATCTCCCTGCAAGGAAGGAAAGGAGCTGCACTCTTATGGTTCTCATTCCTGCAGCAGCATCAGAACTTTAATTCTGGGGCCCTTGGAGCTCACTGAAAAATGAAATGAGCTGCAACGTTTCCCTTTGCTACCCAGAAGAAAATCGTGCCCGAGTGTTCTGGATTCATATGGTCTGCTAGTTCCTTAGCAAAGGCATTCAGTCCTGGGAAGTTGTCCTTTGCAAGGTGCCAGGAAGCAGTGGCAGGAGAGTAAGGCTGCTGTCCTGGGGGACATGCAGGGAAGGACTGAGTATCCAGGATGGAATATCCTTCTGGAATATCCTTCCAGCAGTCACATCAGGTCTGGAGCCAGACACCCTACCTGAGTGACAGGGGAGGCCTTATCTCCCAGCAGAATGATGAGTTCCCCTCACTACTTTATTACTGTTTCATACCACATGGAGCTTTTAATTTTTTTGATTGATTGTCCTATTTTATTGCTCAAGTGCTGTGTGGCATATTGCTGGCTTTTGTCATTGGAGTCTGTTTTGAAAGACTGACTTTTATACTGCTTCAGGCTTTCACAGTGAGAAGTGCAGCAAATGGCCAAGCAATACACTTTATAGGGAATATTGGCCCAAATAAACGTGAGGAAAAACATGGATTCCATCTAGAGACTTCAGAAACCATGAATCATGCTTTCCTAAGTGATAAACTTCAGAAATACCAGTACAGTGGATGGGGATGATGATTGCACTTGGGAGAGCAGAGTGCACTTCCCAGAGAGTCACACGGGAGCATGGATTGCTGGTAGGGCAGGGGAGAGAGCCTGACCCGCTGGCTATTGGAGATGAAGCCAATTAGCAGGACCTGCAGAAGGCTATAAAGTGGTGGGAGTGACAGAAGATAAGTGATAGGCAGCCCTGCAAGGTGTTGCTCAGTGGAAAGTTGCCACAGGTCACCACATCACTCATGGTGCTGGACAGTTGGCTGTGGTGCAGCGCGCGTGGTGTGGGAGACCTGGACGTGCAGACAGACACCACCAGGCAAGACTGGACTCCTGAAAGTGAGAATTTGAGTTGCTCCAGTCTCTCCTCAGCAGGCTTTTACACTGAGAGCAGTGTTGGCCAGTGCTTTCTGGTGTGCTAAACCTGAATTCTCACCCACTCTGTAACAGGGGCTCCACCTCCAGGATGGATCAGGGCCTGGAGTTGGCTGGTGGCACAAATGAAAACTTCCTTCATTCATCATGAAAGAGCATTTCAGGAACCTATTTGCTGTGTCTCCTACCTGTGTGCTGTTTTTTCACAGGATTGTTCCAGCATTTAGTACATGTTGGGCCATAAATAAGATAAATTAAGCTGGAAATTATTCCAGCTAAGCACAGGCAAAACCAATAAAGTTGTATGAATATCTGTCAGTTTTGAGAATAAGCAATGTTTTAAAAGGAAATACAGAAAACATCAATGTGAGTTTCCTGCTCTGGTTTTAAAAAAATAATTGTAGTTGCTTGGACTAATTTGATAGGTCTCAGTTCAGAAAAAGAAAACCACAAGCAAATATTAATGGAACATAGGCACATAGCTGAAGTTAAGCAGGTGCTTAAATGCTTGGCTGTACAGAAATGCAGTGATTTAATTAGGATCTTGTTACATTTGACAGGCATATCTGATTTGCAGGCTAGAGAGAGAGCAACAAGAAAAGCTAATTCTAGGTAAATGTGTCTGGATCCCAGTCTGTGGCAGCAGGAGAGGCAAGCTGCATTTCAGTAAGGAGCTTGTATCTCTTGTATGAGAGCAGTTTGTAAGATGAGCATTCCATATTCCAGGCCTGCAAAAGTCCCTGGGATTATTAAGCCAAGTGACTATTCAAAAAGAAAGAAAAAAAAATCAAGCAAGAGAAGTGCAAGGTTTTCATTTTTCTTTGATGTTCATCTGCTAAGTCAAGTGCTGGCCTTCACTTTCTCCACCTATTGACAGTGAAACAAGGAATATGTGCTCTGCTGCAGGTTTATTTGATTGGGTTTTTTTCCAGTAAGGGGTGACTCATGTTTTTTTTCTTCAGAGTACATAATAGAGTGTATCAGGTTTAGTAGCTGCATTAGTACAATGAACTGAAATCATTAAATTGATTCCACATGTGATAAATACCAGATTAAAACAGTCAGCAACCCCTCGATATCCCTTCCTATCTTTAATGTTGATAACATCATAGTAGTAAAGCTGTTGAAAATAAAAAGATAATGAAATAATAATTCCGTGGAAGCTATTTGGGTATCTGCAGGACTTCACTAACTATCCGTGGCATTTTTAGGACACGTAAAGGAAGTGAACTGTGAAATGAAAAATAAAAAGTCCCAAAAACTTATTTTCCTCTGCCTATTCATCAAGGGTATGGTGGCCATTAAAAAGAAATCAGGAGTTCTCTTGTTCTGTCCTGGATCAGAAATGCCAATTGTAGTTATTTTAGTACCAATTCTGATTGACTTTAAATACTTTTCTGATTATAGAATTTACCACAGAAAAATAGAACAGTATAATAGCCACTCTGGTTAATTTAAAACTTCAACAGTTCTCCCAAACTTGGGGGCACCTCTTGCTTACAGGGTGGGAGCTGAGAGTTTAGAATAATCCAAATGCTTCAATGATATTTTCCTCAAAACAATGTCTGAATGTATGCTTAATTGTCACTTTTTTGGCTGTCTTTTAAAAAATGCTCCTGTCTTTAAGAGCATTAGGACATTGCTACCAGTATTTTGAAAGGTTTTTCAGTGTCTTTTTTGACTGGTGAACTGAAAAAAAATGCAAACTATTATTTTGTTCATCTTGTTTTTAAACTGAACTGCATTATCAACTTAGTGTGTGCTCTGAAGGTATTGTTAAAAGTGCTTTGAAAACTTGTAAATCCCTGTAATTTATGTTCCTGTAGTCTCAACTGCTTCTTTCTGTCCTTCTGGTTTTAATTTGAATGCAGTCTTGTCTGGGTGTGTACCTGTAAAATTGTGTTTTTCCAAGTACAATTTACAGTCGTGACCCTCAGTTTTACAGTGTTGCAGCCTTATAGGAGCTTCCTCCTATGCTGAAAAGCCAACTTTGGGTCAAACAGCTCTTTCATATTGTAATTGTCTAATCAAGGTTACTTGGAACAGATCCGATTTGGGCATTTTTTACTTTATGGCAAAGATTTTATAAGAATATCAAGTGAAATGGAAAGGTTCCTTTGTAGGAGACCAGTGATAGCATTGCCTTATTTCTTCAGATGTATACAGTTGTAAACTTAGCCTTCTTCATGACAACAGTCCCATTTATCTAAACAATTCTCCTTTTAGAGCCAATGGCACCGATAGAAACCGAGATAAGGAGCGCAGATGGGAGGATCTCTCTGAGTCTCTCCTTACAGAAACTCCTCGCTGGGCAGCTCACAATCCCCTTTTCTTTTTGGTGCCTGAGAATGCGTGGCAGACATCTCCCCTGAAACACAGTCCTCTCGAATTGCCAGCTCCAGGAAGGGATGGTCAAGCTTCGGGAGGGTTTTTAAAATCCTGGTGATTTCTTCCTGGATTTTCTTTCCCCCGTGCTTAGTGCGTTCAAATGGCAGGCATCGGCGTTTTGTCCTTCATGCCTCTACCTTAGAATAGTCCCTGAGCTGTAATTCTTTGTCTTTTGAATTAAGGTATTAAATTATCTATTTTACTGTAATCTGTGAATTAATCCATTACTTATTTGCTGTCTTTTTGGGTGATACAGAAAAAAAAAAACAAACTTTTAGGGCTTTGTATTTTTTATATTACTCTGCAATAAAAATAGTACTTGCACACTGAAACAGAAGTTATTTGAACTAAATGTTATAGGCTTTATTTTTAGTCCTTACTCCTCATCCATGCTCATTTTTTTAGCATGACTTCAGCACCCATTCTGGTTAAGAGGAAGAGAAGAACAGATAGATCACGTGGTTTAATTTTGTTCTGTTTGTATTTTCAGATCATTGTACAGTCTGGCCGTCACCCCACGGTGCTGCAGAAACTCTGCCAGTTGCCTTTCCAGTATTTCAGTGATCCTCGTTTAATCAAAGTGCTCTTCCCTTCGCTCATAGCTGCGTGTTACAATAACCCTCAGAACAAGATCATCCTGGAGCAGGAGATGAGCTGTGTTTTACTGGCCACCTTCATCCAGGTATGGCTGCGGAGCTGTGCTCGCCTTTGCTCTCAGGGTGGGGATCTTCACTTCAGCAGAACAAGCAAACAGCGCTGAAGTGCTTCCAGACTCACTGCAGCTCTTCTAAACCACAGATTACGCCTGTACTTGAGGCATCTTATCACTCTGAAAGGTTACTGAGGAGTTCAGGTTCTCACTGTTCGTGCAGAATCCGGTTTCTGTTAAAGTTCCTGGATGTACTGGGAAGATTTGATGTAGATCTTAAAATATTTTTTTTTTTAAATTCCTGCCCATATAGCATATCTAAAATCAGTATATTAATGTGTTTACATATAAATATATAGTTGTATACTGTGTGCCATAGATTTACAGAGAGCTGGGTAAGTGTATGTATTTTTTTGCAGAAAATACACAAAACATATGTTACCAGTCTAATCTTGCAATCTTTATTTTTGACAGTAAGCCACCGAGGTCATTACAAATACTGTTTCGAATAAAGATTTGCATTATTTTTCTTCCCTTTGTCTAAATTTATATGCTGTTTTATCTATCAGATTTTTTGCCTGCCTCATGGTTTTCAAACATTTTATTGACTGTTTCCAGTGAATAAATGCAGTTTTCATAAACACCATACTGTTAAAAATAATAGCTTTTGGGAGTCTCTAACCCTGTATCAGTCACCTGAAAGTTACTGTTGTTGATAAAGAAATGTTAATCAAAATCCTTTCCCTAATGCTTTACAGCTAGTCCAATAATAGGCTACATGCATTTCAGAGAGAAAGCACAAGAACTAAATATTTACTAAAAGTCTTTGCATAACATCAAACTTAGGAGTGCAGCTACTTTTTATCCTTTTAATACTAAAATAATTGCAGAGCAGTTTTTTTAAAAGAAGTTTGGAACTTAGGATTAAAAACATTTGCCATACAGTAATGAACTTCCGGTTAAATACACAGCTATAATTCATCTTCTTTGGCTTTCTTATAGTGAAACTGAAAAATATAATTTATGCATTATTAGTAAGTGCGGCAAGTTTAGTTTGGGATTTTTTCAGCTAAAAAACAGGAGCGTGGAGGACAATGTTCCCTATATGAATAGTTAAGGTTGTTTATGTTGATTTCTGTTCTGTAAGAGATGAAATGGCACTAAAATCCCCAGTAGCTATGGTAAAGCGTAAGTATATTTATAAGGGTCAACGTTACTAATTTCATTTCCAGTTAGTTGTATCGCAGATCGCAAGTTCATGTACTGTGCCTGCAGGCTTTTAAAGAAAGGTGTTCTATTAAAATGTGGAAGAGCTGTTGTGCTGTGAAGTGTCCTGTCACTGCTGACTTCAGTGGTCCTTCAGTATTTTGCCCATTTTAAAGTCTAATCCCGAGTGTTGCACACGCACACACGGAGCGCGGTGCTGGCAGGATCCAAGGAATGCTGAGATCCCGCACACGCAGAAGGGACCCTGCCACTCCGCTTCTGTTTCAACTCGCTGCTGTTTGTCAAACAAATCTCTCATTTGCTTCAGTAGAAGGTTTGGGAAAGACTCTAAAATGTTGCCCTGTGACTAGAAAATGAGATTCTTCCTTTGCCAGGGAACGCCAAAAGAAGTCCCATTTGCGTAAAAGTTCGGTGGTGTGTACGAATATAACACTTAAATACAGTGTGTTAAATGTGCAGCCAAAATCAAAGGAAGAGCATTTCTGCATTTTACAGTGCTCTCCCTAACAATAGATTTATTTCCATCAGCTGAAGTTTGCATCAGCCTGTTTATTTTTGTTACTTCTGTTTGGAGATGTGCAGGAATAAGTAGAAACATTCAGGAGTATCCATGATTTGCTGTGCTGCGTCTTATCTCGGGTAATCCCTTCCTCAGTACTCTGCTGGGTGGAGACTCCAGCACAGGACAGGATCTGTAGTGGGGAGCGGGCTGGTTCTGGGCGAGGTCGGTGTCCGTGCTGGCTTGAGGATGCTGCACCCCAGCACCGACAGCAGCGGGATTGCGCGGTGCTCCGCGCTGGGGCACAGCTGGGGGCACAGCTGGGGGCACAGCTGGGGGCACAGCTGGGGGCACAGCTGGCTGCCAGGGCCAGCAGCGCTGGGCAGCAACTCCACCTTCTCCCAGCACCTCAGCACCTCAGGCTCCTGGATTGCTGGGAAGCACAGCTGTTGAAATTGGGATCAGTCATCAGTTTTGTAAGAGTGTATTTGGAGTTGGGAGCAAAAATCTGAAACACCATTTGTTTTACAGAAACATTGCTATGGTTAAATGGCTTAATAAAAATCACAATAATAACTATTTCCTAAGAAGACATTAACTAAAAATATATTTTTTGAAACAGATATAAATAAATGTATTAAAATCCACTGTAAATTACAGAATTTAAGTGCTGGCAGTACTGTATTATGAAACGTAGCAAACAAGCCAGAGTTTGTTAATTTACAGTTTATATGAAGTATTGGTATTTTTGAATGATTATGAAGACTTTTAAATGTTGTTTTAATTTCTCAGATATAAGATCTGAAAACCTGATGCCTTTTTTTTGTTTGTTTTCCCCTATAGGATTTTGCACAGAGCTCAGGCCAAATGGAAAATCAGTTATCTCAGCAGAGGGGTACGTTCCCTGCAGTGTCACAGAGTAACAGCTGGGTAGCAAAATGTATAGATACTGTGATTTAAGTTCTTTGAATCCGCATGGCTGAAAAGGAATACAGTAAATTTACAGTTTGGGGGTGGGCTCCCTGGCTTACATCCTGACCTATACATACATGTCTTCCAGTCTGCTGCTCGTCTGTCAGGGATTCAGACTGTTAATCTTTATTCAATGCTATGTGGTATCGTGTCTTAAAATGTGATACTGTACCTGCACATATTTAATTAGCTGACACAAAGGCTGCCTTCAAAAGTTTTAGGTTGCAGAAGCTATGCTGCCATGCCAATGCACTCAGGGAGCCAAAAATCTCTAAAATACTGTCCTGTAATTGTCCTTTAAAGTTTGTCAGTTTGCAGAAGAGTCGTGAGGTTTTTTTCCCCCTCAGTTATTATAAATATTATTTTAAATACAGTCAACCTTTCTAGGCTAAACATTTGAAAGATGCTCAGCTGAGATGGCTGTTACTTGCTAAAGACATCTGAAATTCAAGTGTTGATGGGCATCTGGTCTTGGGAATTGTGCATAAAATGTGACACTCAGACAGTTGTTTCTCCCTCATAAGTAGAAATCCACCACCATTTCCTCAGCATTTGCTAGGAGGTGAGTGGTTCTAGGTCTAAAGCATCAAGTTTTTGTTTAAAAATAAATTATAAAATGAAAGAAACTTTATGGACATTTTTACTGTCAACATCAGACATCTCAGTCTGAAACAGACTCATGCAGTGTCTGCAGCACCAACTTTCCAGGATTGTATTTCCATGAGATTCTTCTCAAGAAACATCTAAAATCCAAGTGGAAAACTTGCTTTTTATTTTCACTATTCAAACTGGAGGAACTTTTAAACAAAAATGTGGTAACACGAGTGTGATTTCTAAACAGTATCCAGTTGCAAAAAGTAAAGTTAGTAATTCGTAGGCAGGATTATTTTTATCTCGTATATCACTTGAATGTGAAGGATGGTGTGCCCCAAAAAAATGGGAATAATCACACTGACAGGAATAAAACCTGAAAGCACAAACTTCATAGCTGGGTGCTGCGTGGAGGGTCAGCCCCTCAAACCTGTGCACGGTGAAGTCCTGTCCACGTCACTGCACGCTCTCAGGAGTGAAAGCTGCATTTGTGCTCGTGCTCTGGGGAGTCAGGAGCACAACTCCTCTGCAGCCCTTTGTGGTAACAAAAAAGAAACTGCTGAGCAGAAAATACCACTGAAGCTTCCCAAAGTATAACGAGGCTGAGTGGTGTGTCCAAGAACATGAAGTGTGCAAAGATGTAAGGTGTTCCTTAGGCAGAGCCTGACCAGCTAGCAAATGGAAGCCTTTGCTCATCAGAGCCTCTGCTGCCATTCTTAAAGCCAAGCGTAGATGCCGTGAGCTCCACAGAAGTGTCACCCCATGGTCTGAAGAGATTTGGGTAGGGAGAGGGGAGTAAATTACTTAAAGTAATTTAAATATCTCAAACTGGCTGCACATTCATTATTCTTGTTTTACTGCCATCTTATCTTAAGAGGGAATAACTTGTGTAATTTTGTGTTCTGTCTTCAACAGAAAAATTTTTCAGTTCTCAAGATTATCTTGAGCTCTCCAACAGATTCCCCCGGCAATCCTGGGAAGAAGCTCGACAGTTCTTCTTGAAAAAATAAGAGTTGTATTTAGCTTTTAAATCCCTAACATAGTCACACTGACCAGTTCCTGCTGACTTCCTTCTTTAAAACGCTGTTCCGAAATGGTTTTGATACTCTAAATACTTGTCCTATAGATATATCATTTGCACTATTTATATAAGTACTGTAGATACTTCCAAGTTCTGTTTTGTAATTTTGATAATTTGAGTTCATTTCGTTCTTGTATCCAATGTCATGATTTTGGTGTTTTCTGCCCTGTGGTGGGACTTGCACTGCAGAACTGCTGAAATAAGGTTGCAAATAGAGAAAATATGTTCTATATATCTTGTAATAAAATAACTTATTCTGTCTTGTGTGATTCCTGTGTTAAAATCATCGGTGTGTTTGAATCACCATAAGCAACACAGAAAGAGAGAAAATAAAACACTCATAAGATGTTTTTCTCGGTAATAAAGAGTCAGAATAAAATCAAAATAATTCGTCAGATCTGGCCCCGGAGAAAGTTTGCTTATAATTTTTTGGGTTTGAGGATTGAGGATACGTCACCTAAGGCAGATTTTTTAGACCTCATGCATTTTTAACGCCTCGGCGTGGCTCGAGCGGGGCTCGCTGAGCCCTCGCGGCGCTCCGAGCGCGGCGGAGGCTCCGCGCGCCCGCTCCGGCCGGAGCCGCTTCCAGCGCGGCGGCGCTGAGGGGGCGCGCGACGCCCCGGCCCTGCGCTGCGGCAGGGCCGCCGCCGATCCCGGCCCGCGGGCACCGGGACCGCGACCCGGGCAGGACGGGAACCGCGACCGGTGCCGGAGCGTAGACCAGCACCGTGATCATGGCCGGCAGCAGAACAGTCCCTTCCTGGCGGCCCCGGGCCGCGGCCCCAGCGCCGCCCCTAGCTGCCCGGCCCGGCCCGGCCCGGCCCGGCGCGGGCCTGAGGCGAGACACGCGCCTCGCTCCAGCCCAGCCCTGGGAGACCGCGCGGAGCTCCAGCCCGACCCGGACGGAGCCAGGTAACGGCGGGGGCCCCGCGGCGGGGCTAGGAGGGCGGCAGGATCCCCATCCCCACCTGTCCCCAGCCGGGAGATTGCTCGTCCCGGCGGTGCAGAGCAGCCCCGGGCTGAGCAGCCCGGGACTCTCCGTGCGCCCCGACGGCAGCTCGCCCTGGGGGCCCGGTCCCTGCACACCCGCTCCGCAGTCTGTTGGGGTATGGAGCCACCGCGGCACCGCGCTGCCCATCCCCTGCAGCCCGGAGGGCTCCGGCAGGGCCCGGCTCTCCCCCGCTGCCCGGGGATGGGGTCAGGGGGCGGCTCGCCGTGGCTTGAGCTCGGGCGGGCCCGCGATCCCGCGGGGAGCTGGTCCTGAGCAGCGGGGTAAGGGGGAGGGCGCGGGAGCTGGAGCGGCCCTGCCGCGCTCCCAGGTGATGCCAGAGGCAGATAAGGAGTCGCCGCCTAGGTCTGGACGGGGGGATGGAGACGCGGAAAGGTAGGGCTCGCCTCGCCTCGCCTCGCCTCGCCGCCCAGGGGGAGCCCCGCCGCCCAGCCCCGCCACCCCCAGGGAGGAGGCGAGGCGGCCCCGCACCGCGGCAGGTGCAGACACGGCCGGACGAGCCTGGGGGCTACTCCGAAAGGGAAACCTGCGCTCCGCCTCCCCGGCTATAAATAAGCGGCCCCGGTTCTGAAAGCCGATTAGCGGGGTGCGGTGAGGCCGTGCGGGAGAAGCCGGGGCTGTGCCCGTCCCGACCCTCTCTGTTCCTCTCCCGATCCGTACGGCCGCGCCGCTCCGCGCCTGGGGTGCCCCTTCGCTGCCCTTTCGCGACTTTTTTTAGTTGGTTTTTGTTTTTTTCGTTTAAATCCATTTTTCTTTTCTTTTCTTTTTTTTTTTATTAAGTCCAAAATATTTAATCCCACTATTCAACCGCTGACTCTGACAATAAATAACAATAACTTACTTTTGATCGTTAAAGGCGCAAACAATCTGTCCTTCGTCCATTGATAACTTAACATTATTAGTACTGGTTTTCCCGTTAAAAAGTCTCGTTTCCGTGTCCCATTTTTCCAGCGATCGTGCGGGGCCGGGCATCGTGGCCCGGGAGAGGCATCGGTGTGAGATGAGGCTGGACGGTGCGGCTCCGTGGAGGAAGTTCCAGGCCAGCTCCACGGCCGCACGCCGGAGGAGTCTCTCCCCATTTTGTAGAATTTTTTATGATTTATTTTTCCCTTTCAAAAAGAAAAGAAAAACCGTCCCCAGCACAAACGGCGGGCGAGGAAGCCTGTCACCGTGCCGGGCTTCGGCGGGGAAATCCGAGTTTCTTTGGGGAAAAGAAACATCGAAATCCGCAGGGGAAAAAAAAAAAAAAAAAAAAAAAAAAACAACAAAAAAAACCAAAACCAAAACCACGAAAAAACCGGGGTGGGGGCTCTTTCTCCGGTCTGGTGAAGGCAGCGAGGATCCCGGTGCTTTTTTGGCCGACAGTAACATATTTTTTGTTTGTTTTTAAATAAGAATAATTAAAAAACAAAGGCGTTTGTCCGGCGCTCTGGGAGCGGCCCGGGGCCGGGTGTCTCATGCAGGGAGCGCAGGCATGCGGAGATCCCGCGGCGGGGCAGACGGGCCGCTTCACGTCTCGGCCGGGCTGGGTACCATGCTGTTGGGGGTGTCGGGGAGCTGGGAGGACAGCGAGGTCACGTCGCTGCCGGAGGAGGTGCCCAAGGAGCCGGACTCGGAGAAGGAGACCTGGGGGAGCAGCGGTGGTGAGGGCCTGGCGCGGTCGCCCCCTGCCCCGTCCCCCTCCCTCAGCACCGGGCCCGGCGGGCCGGCATCTGCCCGTCCCCTGCGGCCCCACGGACGGCCCGGCGCGGCTCACCAGCTGCTGGAAGGCGGCGGGCTGCTCCAGGTCGCTCTGCAGGGCGAACTCGCTGAGCGCCTTCCAGGGCGGCTGGTAGGTCTGAACCTCCACGGCGCTGCCCTGCACGGCGCTCTCGTGGCGGATGGGGCTGCCGGCCACCAGCGGCGTCCCGGTGAGGCCCTGCAGGCTCTGCGGGCACACGGGGATTCAGCGCGACTGCCGCCCGAACCCCCCACCCACATCTCCCTCCCCGCTGGGGAGGGCGGGCGCTCACCGTCTTGTCGTTGTGTTGCTGCTGCTGGAGCTGCTTCATGAGAATGGACTTTTTCTTGTCCTTGCAGCGCTTGTTCTGGAACCAGACGCGGATGACGCGGGGACTGAGCCCCGTCATTTCCACAAGCTGCTCCTTCATGAGGGCGTCGGGGCGCGGGTTGGCGGCGTAGCAGGTCCGCAGCGTGTGCAGCTGCTTCTCGTTCAGCACCGTCCGCACGCGGGTGGTCTTCTCCGCCGCCTTGTGCGCCGGCGGCCGCGGGGCGGGCGGTCGCCCGGGCACCGGCTCTGCGACGGGCGGGGAGGGCGCGCACCGTCAGCGCCGCCTGCGAGGTGCGCGGCGGCGGCCGGCGGCATCGCGGGACTGCGCGGTCCGCGGGCGACGGCGCCGTCGGGGGGCGGCCCGTGGTCGGCGCGGCAGAGCAGGTCGCGCTCCCGCAGACAAAACTGGTCCCCGGGCAGGAGCTGGCGGCCGCAGGCGGCGCAGCGGAAGCACTCCAGGTGGTAGACGTGGTCGCGGGCGCGCATCACCAGGTCGCTGCTGCTGAACGCCGCCCGGCACTGGGCGCACTTGATGCCGAAGAGCCTGCGGGGACGCGACGCGCCGTCAGGACCCGCGGCCGCGCCGTCGGGGCGGCTCCAGGCGGTGCCGCGGGTGGGGGCAGCGGCCGAGAGTCGGGTTTTCGTTGGGGGAAATTCGGGGAGTTTAAGGGGCTTTTGTGCTTTTTCGGGTCTGGGTTATTTTTTTTTTCTAACGAGCGCCGGCGCATTCGGGTCACCTGCTATAATCCCGTTTGCAGTAGGCCTTGCCGTCGCGCAGGAAGCATGTGCAGGTCTCGTCCAGGGGCTGCCCGCACTCGGCGCACTTGAGGCAGGCGACGTGCCACTCCAGGTCCGGCGACACCCGCAGCAGGAAGGGGTCCTGGATGCGGCCCCCGCAGCCCGCGCACAGGGCCAGCCCCGGCCGCCCTGCCGGGAGCGAGCGGGGTACGGTCAGAGTCAGCAGTGTGCCAGAGCAGAGGTCAGCAATTAGGGAAAAGCACATTATCTTTTTTACACTTCATCATTTTTTCTGATTCTGATTTGTTTTGGGTTTTTCCAAAATAGGTAGAAAGAGAAATAAAGAGACACACGGACAGAAAGGATGGAAACATGAAAGGAGACGAATTAATCTGGCCACAAGGCAAATAAATGCAGAAAGACAGAGATGTAAAAGTAGAATTTTGGAAAAGGAAAATAAAAGCAGAGCAGAGATACAAAACCAATAAAACAAGGGCTGAGAAAAACTTGAAAGAAATAAGGAAAGAAACAAAGAAAGAATGAACGAAAGAAATTAGGAAAAAGATATTAAAACAGAATGACGGAAGGAGATACAAAAGCATCGAAAACCCAGAGACGGTTAAAATGGAAACACGGACAAATGAAAACAGTAGGAGACATGGAATCAAAGAGATAGAAAGAGAAATAAAACTAAACAAGAACAGAAAGAAAATTTTAAAAAAAACGGAAAGAGAAATTTTAAAAAAGACAAACTGAAACACGAAAGAGATAAAGAAAGGAAAACGGTAACACGACCAAAGAAAGAAAAAAATAAAGGAAGAGCAGAGGGCAGCAGAGAAAGAAATGGAAACAGCCGAAAGAAATGAGCTCAGCGGCGCGGACAGCAGAAAGGACAGCGGGGCCGGGAAGCGCTGGGCACGAACGGCAATAGCGGCACCGGAGTTGCCGCGGGCCGAGCCCGCAGCCGCCCGCGCCCGCCATGGGGCCGCAGCCCTTCCCGGCGCTGTCAGCGCGCCCGCGGTCCGTCAGTCCGCCCGACGGCAGCGGCGGCGCGGAGCTCGACCCGCAGGGTCCCGCGCCCGCCCGCCCGCCCTGGCCCCGCGTTTCGCTGCGCTGCGCGCACTTACTCTTGGAGGGCTCCCCCATGGCGCCCGGGAGCGGCCGCGGGAGGAGGATGTCCACCATGCGGGCGGCCCCCTGCGCACCGGCAGCGATGCGGGATGCGGAGCCGCCGCTTCACCACTACCCGCGCGGCGCGGGGCGGGGGCCGCGCCCGCCCCCCCGGGCCCGCCCCGCCGGGCCGCGCCGTGATGTCAGCGCGCAGAGGCGCTGACCTCACCGCGCGGCCCCCGGAGGCGATTGGCGGCCGCGGGGAGAGCCCGCGGATTGGCGGTGCCGAACAATGGGCGCGCGGCGGGCGCGGAGCGGGGCGCACGCCCCGCGGGACCCGGCCGGAGCCGCACGACGCCGGCACTGACGGGGCGCGCGGCCCCGTGCCCTGCGGGAGAAGCTCCTCCGCGCCCTGCGCCCCGGGCCGCCGCGGGACCCTCTGCCCCGCCCGCCGTGGTGCGCCTCGGCCCTCTGCGCGCAGGCAACGGCGGCATCGGCAGCCCGAGGAGAAGGAGATGCATTGTAGCTTTTTTCCCTCCTCTCTTTTCCCTGTTATTCTTCTTGACTTTTAGTTCGCATAATTTTTTCTCCTTTTATTTCCCCCTTCCTTCTCTTTCTCGTCTCTTTTGCATTTTATTTCGTTGTTCTTTTCACCGCGTTCTTTTCACCGCGTTTCGGCGTGCCGCTGGCAGGTGCCCGCGGGCGGGCTCGGCGGGACGGTTCCGGCGCTGCGCAGACGAGCATCTCCGCGCCAGACTGGAAGGGGCTGCGCGGTGGGCGCCGGCTCGAAGCTGCGCACCCGCGGAGCAGCTCCCTGCTGAGGCCCGTGTGCGGGAGAGCCGCCCCAGCGGACCCGAACAGAACGGACCGCAACGTCGGGGCGGCCGTCCCGGGCAGCAGCCCTCTGACGAGTAGAAATTAGCGGAGAAAAACAGTACTTTACCGCATTTTCATGCACCTGATTCCATGCTGTTCCCGCAGCTGAACCTCTCCTGTTGCTTTTTTTATACCTTCTGTTCTTTTTTCTTCCTTATTTTCCCCCAGTCGCCACGGGCTTCCCGTGCATTAGCAGAAAAATAAGGAAAGCAGTTCCGTGGCCTTTGACTGAGTGTTAAATTCTCAAAGACTGCAGCACAGCAACACAAGTGCCTCATAAGGTCCAGGAAAGCTTAAAAATGCTGGAATTGACGTTCCTGCTGTCTTGGGGCTTTGGTCCTTTCCTTCATCTCCATGCAATTACCTTTTTCATTTTACACGTGGAATTTGACAGGCATTTGCCAACCTGTATGGCTTGGGAAGGACATGGTGACTTCAGATGTCGGCTCAGGAAGGGCAGGCTGCGCTCATTTTCCTCACAGGAGGGAGGTGGGATGGTTTTTCCACGTGAAGCACTTGTCTCTTGTTCGAGTCAGGCACCCTGCAGGTATGAAACCCCAGAAGCTGGGGAGGGGGAAAGGACTCTTTGGATAAAGTGCTTCACTATTTGACCTGCTCTCCCAGCCTGGTCACAGCCCCTGCTACCCCTTTAAGGGCCCCAAATGTTGAAAGCAAGCTCTTAAATTTGTACGAGAGCTGCGGGGGAAAAGAGGTGGATGGCATTTGAAGTACCCACTTCAGCAGGGACGCATGTCACCGAGGGACTTTGGTATCCCTGCCTGCCCTTGCGTGTGCGAAGCTGCAGAGGTGCGGTGCAGCAGTGACATCCTCAGGGCAGGGTGAGCCCATGTGTTCCCTGCCTGTGTACCCTGCTGGGGGTTATGGTCTGACTGCTGCCTGCCACTAGCGTGGCTTGCTGGCCAGTGGCAGAGCTGTGGGGGGGTGAGAGGTATGAAGGCAACTGGAAAAGTTTGGTTGGTTCTTCAAACTGGGGTCACCCCGAGGGATGGGTGATGGGAACCTCTACAGCACTGTGGGGCACCAGAGGTCCATGCCTGGGCACCTGGCAGAAAAGAGGTACAGAAGGGTGACTTCAGCCTGAGCCAGAATTCAGAGTCCTGAGTGAGTCAGTATCTGCATGTGTTAACAATAAAATGCAAAAATGTCAGTGACAGGAGAATGAGACATATCTAAGAATACAGCAGCTTGGCAGGGATGCTCTGTGTTGCATCACCCTTTTCCCACTCGAGGGCAGGATCCTGTCCGCTCTCCCAAACCTCCCACCAGTTTAGGAATTAGTAAAGTTACAGCTGAGCCAACCAAACTTTTGGTTGGCTACCAAACGTATGCAAAGCTGTGCTGCAGTCACACCTGTATCCAAACAGAGCAATGTGCTCACACCAGGCAGGTATGGTTGGACTGGACTCACTTCACAACCAGGCAGGTAGGAACAGGGTAGCAGTACTGCACAGGCAGTTTAGTAGAAAAGCCAAAAAAATTACTTGCCAGGGAAGTGTTGAAAGCCCTGCATCTCCTCTATGTGATATACAAAAAGCTATAAAATTACTACAGGTAATGCCATGAGGCATTGAACCAGCTTGATACCACATGTTTTACAAACAGGTTAATTGTTGATTCATCTGAGGGAGGGTAAGGGAAAGCACATCATAAAATCATGGAATAATTCAGTCCAGGGGGCACCTCTGGACCACTTCTTTCTGGTAATTTGGAGCTGCTGGAAGCATTTTCTAGTCAAAGCCAAGTGCAATCTCTCCTGCCACACTGATTACTCCTCGCTCTCCTCCACCCAGTGTCCAGAGATTCCAGACTCTTTTGCAGCAGTTCCAGTCGGGTTTGGTGCAAGAGCTGGCAGGAGCTGCTGGCCACGGGCTGAGGCTGCCTAATGGTGCTCCCCGCTCTCCACAGAGCAGCTCTGAGGTTTGCTCCCAAATAGATACACAAGTTCCCTCTAGAAGGGGGAAATGTAACTATTTTTTTTGTTTGCAGCAGATTGCAAAGGCAGTAAATGCTGATTCTTTCAGAGCCAACCATGGATTAAGTCCATTATAAAATTAAAACAGATGGAACGCAATTTCACTTACATTACAAAAAAGGACAGGAACCATCTGCAATAAGATTTAGCATTGCAAGGCTATTGTTATCATGTTACCATTAAAACCTTTGATGAAGAGTTTTCTTTCTTTCACAAACTTGTTCACATGAAACAAATGTTTTATTTATCCATCTTCCTAAGATAGTCATATTTTATTAAGAAGATGATGTCTCTCAAAAAAACTCCCTTGGTCCTAGCAGAATATGGCAAAGCAAAGAATTGTTGTAAAACTCCCAAGACTGAGACACTGAGAGCTTCAATGGGGAAGATGTAGCAAAATGAGAATTCCCTATGCATTTTCCTCTAAAAAACATTTCCTTGTGTTTGGGCACAATGTCTGATACTGAAAATAGATAATTAATGAGATAATGGGATACTGCATGTCACCTCCTGTCCAATGGGATTATCTGATGGCTAATTATGGACAGATTGTGATTAATGTGATTATGGATTGGATATTAATCTGATTCTGGATTGATCTAGTTATGTTTTAGTCTGCTCCAAATGGTTAATTGGATCTGAGATAATAGAAATGCAGCTTGCACCAGATTTTGCCACATCAGTTGATGAAGTATCTTTTGATCTGGGTGGGTTGCGAACAATAAATTATTTACAGCTGTTGAGAAAATGACTCTTCCTTAGAATGTAGTCATTCATTTTATTTTTGAGAGCCTTTGAAAACAAAATCAATATCCTTTCTAAAAGGAGATGTTGACAAAAGAAAGGCACGTACATAACTCACAAACAAATGTGACGAAATTAAACAGTGGTTAACCCGGTGGCCTAATGTCTGGTGATGCATTTGAATTGCTATGTGGAGCTTTGGGCTCAATTCTTCTGAGACCAGCAGGGGTTGGGAGCATTGCAGGGGAACAGGGCCCAGCGCTGGGGAAAGTGGTGTTGCACAACAGCTACTGCCAGCCCTGCTAGTGATTAAGAGTCAGCCATGGTAACATGGCAAAGGGAGCCCTTGCCATTTTCCCCCTCCGGATAAGAAAGATTTAGAAAGTTCATGAGCGCAGAAAAGACTTATTGGCCTATCTCCTCTGGTCTCCTTCATACGAGACCATGCAATTGGACACAGAATTATTATTTTTTCCCTCACAATGATCCTGTTAATTTATGGTTGACCTCAGTCATCTCTCCCAGAAATGCATCTGGTCTTGGTGTCACCTGCCAGTGCAGGAGAGGTTGCCTTGCTCTCGCATCCTGCTTGTTGACTACTTTCACTGGAATGGACACCTAAGTGTATAGTTTAGGTTCAGCCCCCAGACACTGGATCTCATTATGCTGTTATCTGCAGGATTAAAGGCAATGGGTAAATTGCAGACTTTGTAGACTTTATCTTAGACTTTGTGACAGGGCAAGCAGGAGGTACATTAGTCTTTGTCACCAGGTGCTATAAGTGGCCAGAAGGTTCTCCTCCCTAATGGGTTCTGCAATAAAAGTATAAATAAAAAATATCAAAAATCAAGCAGGTTCCAAAACACTTAAAACAAGGCCTACTGCAGCTGCTGTGCTTACACAAAAGTGCTATTGACTGAGCTGAAACAGAAAGAAAAAAGGAAAAAGCAACTTTCCTTGAAAAGTCCTTAGAGGCAGGAAAGAGTTTTTCCCCTGGAGCAGACTGCTGCTGCTGCTGCTGCAGGAATGGCTCGGGCTGGTGTGAGTGGGAATACAGTGGCATCTGGATTCCTTTCCAGCAGTGTAATGGGCAAAAAAGTGCAGCTACCCCTTTAAAAAATAATGCTGGTACAACCTGTCAGAGAATTTTACACATATCTGCCATTAACAACAAGGCGAGCTGCATGCAGAAGGAGGCTGGAAGGTCGTAAAACCCCATCCAGGTGTCTGCACTGGGAGGGCAGCAGAGCTCTTCTCACCAGCGTTGTTTCCCTTGTCCTCCACAAACCATCATCACTCCTAGGCAGGACAAGTTGCCTTCCAAGGTAACCTGAGCCTTTGCTTTCAGGAGGTTATGAGGGTCCCATTTTGCCTGCAAGCTTGGTAGAAAGGGTTTATTGAACTCCTCAGGTGATCTTGTTATTTAGGAATATGCAGCCTGATGTTACTCCCAGGCTCCCTTGTTACTTGACTGGCATGTGGAAATTATTAGCAAAGGAGAGTAGTTTATAAAAAAGAAAATACCTGTCTGTGGTGGTTTTGTAGGCTCAGTATTAGAAGGGTTGTCCCTGCTATGGGGTAGCTTTGGGGAGCTCTTTCCTCTGTCCTGCACTTTGTAAGCAGGGCTTGTGGCATTGTCCCTGTCCAAAGGCTTCCATAAGGCCTCATGAAAGAGCAGCTGCTGCTCTGAGCCACGCAGGTGAGTGGCAGTAAGGTGAACTGAGCAGAGCGCTAAGCACACCAGGACTTTCAGTGTCAGACATGTGGAGATGAGTCTTTCTGCCAGTGATGATGAGGGGCAGAGAGCAGGGCTCTGGGGACACATGTCCCTCCTTGTGCGCAGCTCGTGACTTGGGCAAGGGGTGAGTGCAGGAGGACCAGCAACATCCTGGGGTGGCTGAACCACTCGGACCCTCTGAGCTCCCAGCACTTGGGCACAAAATATTTCAGCAGCAGAAACCTCTCCTGCTGCTGCTTCCAAGGTGGGTTTTAGTCCTGCCCGGTGCGGGGCTGTGGGTTCTGCCCATTGGTTTGGGGGTCCTGCTGAGCTGTCAGCAGGTTGCAGTTGCTTTAACGTTATTGGATTTTGACAGATTAGGAGGCGAATCCTTTCGTGTGCTGGGGAAGCTTCCCAAATGAAGCTCTTTTAATTTATCTGAGTCAGCTATCCCCAGGGCGATTGCAGGAGGAGTAAGCTAAGGATGACCTGTGACAGAGGGGGCCATCATAGCAGTAATAAAAAAAAATTCCTGCTCTTCAGTAAATCCCTTAGTCATGAGGCTGTATTAGCTGGATTCCATATGTTTTAATTAGGAATTATGTATTTTAAGAAAACCAAAATCCGATTCTAGGGAAGACATCATTACATATTTGTAATGGTCCTTGTTTCATTTGGCTTCTGTAGAGATACCAATACAGGTATCTGTCCTTGTTTGCAACCATATTTTTAAAAGTCTGAATAATCTATGTTATTATTTTTTCTTTCCCCCAATCCCAATAGTGTGAAAAAATGTAATTCTCTTTCCAATGCAGAAATTGGGTCAGCAGATCCTAATGAAATAATCCTGGATAACAATGCACCATACAAGGATCTGCTTCCACTAATTAATGACTAATTTTTCTTTCAAAATACAAAGTAGTAACTTCTGCCTGCAGTAGACAGTGATTCTACTTCAGCGGCATTTGTTTGTTGCATGTTTTCCATTTCTATTATTGTTTTGGGAAGGTCAAATAGAATAAAGCTTTTTGCCATGGT
Organism: Pyrgilauda ruficollis; assembly: GCF_017590135.1. Taxonomy (NCBI): domain Eukaryota; kingdom Metazoa; phylum Chordata; class Aves; order Passeriformes; family Passeridae; genus Pyrgilauda; species Pyrgilauda ruficollis. The sequence goes on from NW_024531710.1 coordinate 1,269,613, forward strand.
TCAGCTTGTATGGATCATGCTGATATAATCCCTACCTGATTACAGTTATAAGCTCCTAAAACACTGGCCATAAGTGATAAAGACTTCCTTTGTGCTTCAGGCTGTAATCCGCATCAAGCCAGTTTCAATAAGGATTTGTGCATCTGAAGTGTTGCTGAGGATTTGAATCAAAATTATAAACAGAAAATATAACAAAAAGCCTGTCATGTCTCTGAATTGGTGATGCTACACCTTAAAATCGGACCTAAAGAGCAGCAATGTCACTCTGCTCATGAAAATATGATGTGTGTGCTATGAAGCCAGACACACAGTGAATGGATCAATTTATTATTGGCTATGATGCATTTAGTTAATTTTGATAGTAGCTCACTTTTGTTTTAGTGCAAGGCAGTAAAGCCCCAACTTGAATGAGATCACTTTGATTATTCTTGTGGTTTGGGGTTTTTAGGTGTACATTTGTTGTAAAGATTTCATCTGCATGAGATGTGCAGGTTGGAAGCTTAGTTTTGGAGCCTAAAATAGGATTATGAAATTACATGCCATGCTTTTAATGAGTAAAACACCCCAATTAAAAATACATAATGGGCAAATTAAGGATGCCTAAGCTGTTATTTTGCCTTTACTGTTGCATTTGTTGGATTACCTAGGGTGCAGGTAGGGATTTCTATACTGTACAAAACTCCACATCTCTGAAGAGTTACACTGCACCTTAACCATCATTCAAACTGGTGATAAAGAGCCACAGCAAATATTAATCCTCTTTTTAAACCCCTCTCAGGGTACTGTGGCTTCTGCAAAACGGTTTTCCCCCTCATCCCCATATAAACAGTTGGTTTTTTTTCACTTGGCCATTTGCACAGACCAGACGATGCACAGGCAGCTCCAAACACTCATTTTGTTTTCTTCCTTTTTTGGGGACTGAAGGGTAGAGGCAGACCAGGCAGAAGTCAGAGCAGCCCTCGAGCTACTTTAATCCATATAATCAGGCACAGGCCCTGAAGGAGGTTTGCCACCTCCTTTAGCTCTTCCCTTTTCAGCCCTCCTTTGGGGCTTGAGGAGTTAAGGTTCTGCTCTGGGGCCAGGGAGCTGTAATATGCAGGACAGCTGCTTTTCTTCTATTCTAGAGACATTTGAGATTTGAGACGAAGTAAATTGTCCATTTAGATGCTTGAGTTGTTGGACCTGGTTAGCTTTTGCTGTAAAGCAGCCCTTTTTGGCATCTGATGTGAAAATCACATGGCAGAATAAATTTAAAAGGTGATCCTGTGCCAAGACCGTGGTAAAGTCGAAGAGCCTTTTTGATCAATCTGCTTTTTGCCTTCTTATGCAGCGACCCAGCAATGCAGAACGAATCACTGAAGTGCTGGAGATCACCGCTGATTCTTGCAGGAACAATCCAAAGGCCATAATTGCTGAGGGCAGGGGGGAATGTTTGGGGTTTATTTACACTCTCAACCACTTCAGGATGGGAAGGAAGAAACTGTATTCGTGACTATCTTGTGATCTCTGGGAAGGGAATTCCATTCTGGAACGTCCCAAATCCATGTGTGCTTGGGGCTTCTGGCCTGGCAGGACCAGTTGCTCCAGTGTGGCAGCTCCTGCCAGCTTCTCCAGGACATCAGGTTTTCAGAGAGCCATAGCACACAGCACAGAGAATTTGGCCTGAAGCATCTTGCTTCATTGGTTTTTATAGACCTCTCCTTGCCACCCAGAAACAAATACAGATGTATGGAAAAACAGCAAGTCTCAGTCTGGTCCCTGGATCACCCTGGTGCCATGTAAGGGGCAGGCACAAGATGTCTTGCCTTGGTTCTGGGAAATCAGAATAATAATAAAATAGATCTATAAATTATTCAGAGCTCATGAGCTATTGCCTAATGTTGCTTGGGGCCAAGCACAGGAGTGCGGGTGAGGGAGCCAGAAATCTGTCGTGGTGAGAGGATGCCATCCAGGGCTCGCGGAACCTGACTGGTCTTTGAAGTTTAGGTGTGGTTTGGACAGCTGGTGGGGCGCGACATTTGGCAAGCACGGTGACATCTGGCCTTGCCAGCGAGCCACGCACTCCGTCCCTACATTGCCTCTCCTGCTCCTGCCGCGCCCGGTGCTGCGGGAGCGCGGCCGGGGGCTGGCAGCGCGCGGGCAGCCGCGGGCGGCGGCCGGAGGCTCCCCGGCTGCTGCTGGCTCCACAGCCGTAAATTAAGACTTCTCCTTTCTCTTCGCAAGGCACATTTCATTGGCTTAGGGTAGGATCTGGCAAGGAGCACCGGCATTTGAAGGCATAACTCTGCTCTCTGGTGTTTCCTTCTCTTTAAAGACTGTAACCCTTTGAGGAAGCAGTGCGGGGGAGCGGCGCGCTGGAGGAGGCTGGCGCTGGCACCAGGTCAGTCTGGGCCGGGAGGAGTCCGCTCTCCTCGAGGCGCTGTGCGGGGGCTGGACCGGCCCCTACGGCAGCGGCAACTTCGCTCTTGCCCTCCGGTACGGCCCGCACCGTGCGGGACGGGCAGACACAGCCAGCCGGGCCGCGGGACAGAGCCAGCTGCACCGGGGGAGCGGTGCAGGGGCCAACCGGCTGTGCGGGGGGACAGCGGGCGGTGCGGGGGGACACAGCCAGCGGTGCGGGGGGACGCAGTCGGCAGTGCGGGTGGCAGCGGGCGGCTCGGAGAGACAGCCGAGCGGAGCGCGGGAGGACCGCCGGCCGTGTGGGGCTCAGCCGGCCGTGAGGGAGAGGACAGCCGGCCGTGCGGGGCTCAGAGGACAGCCGGCCGTGCGGGGCACTGCGGGCCGTACCGCGGCCGCTCCGCACTCTCCGCTCCTTTCCGCCCGCGCCGCCGCTGCCGCGCATTGGTCCGCCGGTCGGTCCAATGGGGCGGCGGGGCGGGGCCGGCCGCGCTCTCGCGAGAGCGGCGCGGTGCGGGCCGGCGGAACCATGTTGCGGGCGGTGGCGGCGCAGCGGCTGCGGCGGGCGGTGAGTGCGGGCGGGCCCCGGGCCGCGCACCGAGCGGGGCCTGCCGCCGCCCCGGCCGGGCGGGCCCTGCCCAGTGGGGCGAAGGGGGCGCGGGGCGGGGCGCAGGCCGAGCTCCTCCCGCCCGGCAGCGGCGGTCGAGGGGGTCTCTGAGAGGCGAGCGCCCCGCGCCGCCGGGCTCGGACTTCTCCGCTGGACTCGCCTCCCACTCCGTGTGTTAAAAATAAAGTTTCCGAGTGGACACAGGGTGTTCCAGAAGGCCTTTCCAGCGGTCCCGGCAGGCAGGAGTTGAGGGAAAGCTAACGTAGGTGTCAGGGAAGTCCTGAACTTCTGGGAGCGCTCGCTCCCATCTACCCTTGAGCAGGACAAGCTGAGTAACAGGTGGAGAAACCTTCTAAAGTTTGGTACTGTAAACTCTTAAGAATACTAGAAGAATATTAGTGGCTCAAGGAGAGGCTTTCTGCGTTATTGCAGGTTAATGCGCCGTTTCTTAGTCCCACCTGTGCAGAAATGTGATTGCTATAATCATCACAACTTGTGGAGGAAGCTCATGTAAAACACCTGGTGCTTCTCCTGTCTGACCTTCGTACTGCTCAGCTGAGAGCAGTGTGACCTTCGTATTGCTCAGCTTTTGGAGGCCGTTTGCTGCTCCGTGTGTCGTGGTGGCTGTGTTACCAAGGTCTAGGTGAACTCAAGGTTAATTGGAGTAGATGATTGATGAGATGTCCCCGAATATCTGTTCAATTTCTTACTATGTACTGGGAGATACCCCCTCCACTAGAACTGGGTATAAATAGCCCTTGTAAACAACTTTAAGTCTTGCAAGTCTCTTTTTGAGCTCTCCAAGGCTTTTACACGTACTACGATTCAATACAGCGCTAAAATAGTAGTTATGAATATATTAAATGGTTTCAGGTGATAAAAATCTCTTAAAAGACGAGCAAAGGTAGACCAGGTCAGACGTGACTGAATTAATCAGAAAATTCTTTCTGTTGTAATCATGGGCATGTCTCAGTTGTCGTCAGGCTGCAGGCTTTGTAGAGCAAAGGTCTTGATGATCTCTGAATCTTATTGCTATGTAAATAGTACTTTACTCACATGCTCACTGCACAGTTCGGTTCTATGGCCTGGACATGAGAGTTCGGCTGCTTGGTTTTCAACCATACACATCTAAACTAGTAACATTATAAAATAAAGCCAGTGAAACATTGTGTGCGTCTTCAGTGTATGTGTAACAATGTAGTCTGTGACAGAAGTGAAACAAACTCACAGTTTGTTTTTGTTTCACTTTTTGAAAAGTGCAAAGTTTAGCCCTGCTGACACAGCTCAAGAGTGAGTGGAGTCTAGAGAAAAAGATGATGAGAGAAACCTGTGAAGTATGAGCAGGAAGGAAAGTTGAACTTCTGTACAGCTTAAAGATGGAGGTGTACTGAGGAGGTATGAGACTGCCAGTGCACAAAAACTGGGTGCAGAGGTGGGAATAAGTGATTTAGGGGCTTCCCTGTGTTGAAATACACTCAGTGTTGTATTTCAAAATAGCTTCATTGATTTTTATTATTGGTTTGAAAGGGGCATATTTGGAAAAGTTTATTGTGTATTTCGTCTTTCTCTTGCTGCTTCAGTCCCTTTGTAATATTAAGTCTTTATTATGATTGCCAAATCCTTTTTACAAAGTGGTTTTATTTTTTTATTGTTGTTCTTTGCTGCAGTTATAGCTCCTTTTTCATTCAGGTGCCCTTAGTGCTGTTTTTCTAATTAGTGTTTCCTGGAGTTATAGAGCTGTCTCTTAGACCTCTTTTGTAGCCAGGTCTTTAGAGAGGTTCTAGAAGTACATGCTTCAGTTCTCTTCTCTCTCTCTCTGAGTTTAACAGATTTATTTAGTTAAAGTTTTACAGCTACAAGACTGTGTCTTAATAGAATTAGGCATTGCTTTGTTGTTTAGGAATGTAGCCTTTGTCTTCAGTAACACTCCAATTCCTAGTTTCTGGAGTTCTTTCTTGGGAACTTTGCCCTGTGTTAATGGTTCTCCATGAAATCCAGAATTCCTAATAAGCAGTTTTAAAATTTTAGGTTCTGGCCAGTTTGCTTTTATAGCTAAGAAAGTCAGCTCTAGAGATACCTTTGTAGGTCCTGTTGTTTGGTGTGCTGCCTTGTGAAAGTCTGTTTTGGTTTTGTTCCTGTAACTTCCAGTGCCTCTTCTAAATAGAGACAAACTTTATTTTCCAGGTGAAGTTTCTAGCACCCTGTTTCTCATTGATGCATATTTGGAGCATGGGCCTATGTAGAATTCACCTGCTGCATCTCTGGCATTTCTTGGAACAACTTTTTGGCTGACTCATCTTGTGTTGCTGTGCCTGCCACATGTTTTAGTTGGAGCTGGTTTCCTAATTCCGGTGTTATTAATGAGTGTCCTTGGAGCAGGCTGCAGGCAGTTAGCCACCACTGTTGCCAGCAGAGGCCACGGGTGCTGCACACCAAGCTCACCAAGCAGCAAGCAAAGACCACACTTCCCTCTGGGTTTTTCCAGCTCTTGATGCAACTGTTTTTTAGCATACAAGCAGCAGATCTGTTTGTGAGCAGTGCTGGCCATGTGTGCTGTTCAGGTGGCCTGTGTGTGCTGAAAGACCGACAGATGCTCAGTTTCAGTGGCTGTGTGTGATGGGCAGATCACCTGTGCACGTTCAGTGGGTGCCTGGATGTGTGCGGTGACATGTGCTGGATGTGCCCAGATTGCTGATGTTACACTGTGACCAGTATCTGGTATTTTGTCTGGAGTCTAGAAATCCAGATATTGTACTTAGATTTTTTGTGCTCTGGTTGGAAAATACTGATGGGCTCCTTGGTGGGGAGCAAAACAGTGCTTTGGGGAAACTTGAGACAATCAGTGCAGTGAATCTGTGTCTATTTTGCAAGTGGCTTAATTGATCAATACTGCACATCTGAGTTAATCTTAGCAACTTTTAAACATCTGAAAGTTAGAGGCCAAGTTTGCTCTACAGTTAATACTGGGGAGGGAAGGGGAAGTCGGAAATTCTAGGTGGTTTTCATTCACAAATGTTAGTTTTGGTATAAACTGAGTCACTGTCCAGAGTTTCCACCGGAGAGGAAGCACAGATGTTTCTGCTGTAGAGGAAACATAGGTGTGTAGCTGTGATTTGTACCTAAACCTGAGGAAAACAAACTTCCCAGTTCTACCTCCGTGTTGCTGGGATGTCATTACCTGCTGTCATGCTGCAGAAGTGACTCAGGTGCCCAAGTTGGTGGGATATTTATCTGGAGGGCATTTCTGTGGGTAGTCTTATTTTCCAGAGCTTGGTTTTCACCAGGAACCTTCCATGGCACAAGCACTGAGTGCTGCTCTTTCTTAAAGCGTTGTTTTCAACAGTTTGATTGATCTGTGGGTCTTATTTCTTGTGCTTTCTTTCCTTGCTGCCAGCTGGTTAGTTTATTCTCTACCTTCCTATTTTACTGAGGCTTCCTAAGCAGACATCCTGCCCAAGAGCAGAAATGATGTCAGTGAAGTGATGGGCTGTTCTCCCACACGTGCAGCTGGACAGTAACTTCATCAACATGACTGCCTGGCCTATCACTGACTCATTGCAGCTTCTTTGCTTTCAGGACCATATGACTGGATGAATTACCCTCTGGTTTTACTGCAGAGTCTTTATTATAACAAACAAAAGTCAGTTTGGTTTGGTTTTGTTTATTGAGAAAATTATTTAATGTGTCCTAGTATATAAAATTCAGACCTACATAGAAATCTCGTTTGCCATCTAGATTTTTACCCATAATATATAATGTGACTTTAAATTTATTTTGAATCTGGTCTTGTCTTTATGTTCAGAAATGTCATCCATGAAGTGATCTTCTGGTGTGCATATTGTGTATATTCCCACAAATATAAAATGTGGGATTATTGGTTTAGGAATAATACCTGGTCAATACTGTAATAGCCAGTCTGCTCAAGCAACTTCTATTGCTCGTATTATTTTTGGTTAAAAACCAGTTATTTCTCAGTTTATTCTAGAATGGTTTGACAGAATGATGGTGCTGGTGCAGTGCTTATTTAGGGAAAAAATGATAATACAGGCAGAAATAAGTGTGTGTTTAAAATGCATGTGTCTCCCTTTGGAAATCTGAAAACTTGAGGATATTCCAGGAGTATGGTCCATTTTACCCCATGGCACAACTGTAAATCATTGGAGAGTGGGCTTTTTGCCACAAAGGCGTGGATTTATTCTTCAAATGGCGACTAAGATTTCGTAACTTTTATTGCAGATGATATATGAAACATAATCAAAAATACAGCATCTGATCTATAGTGACAGTAAATATTTTGTTACTGGCAATTGGTTTCAAAGGAGCTTAGACTATTTAATCACAGCAAGCATAAGCATTATGTTTAACCTTAAGCGTAAGAGATTAAATGCAGAGCACTTCTACAAAATGCTTATTGTTTTAATCAAAAGGACAAATTATGATTCAGATTCTGCAAAAACTTATCTTTGTATTTTTCTTTGCGCACTGTGATTAGCTTCAGGGAAGTCCTTGGGATTTGCTTTCTGTGTTTGAAATTCAGTATGCTGGTAGGCTTTGTGGGGTTGAAGTCCAGATGCGTATTTTAGCCTCTCATATTTTCTGAAGCTTTTTTTATTTGAAGTTGTAGGCAAGTACGTGTTTGGCATGAGGGGAGATGGGGTTGGTGTGTAAATTTAAAAAAGTAGTGTTTGGCTGTGCGTCTTCAGCGTTGTGTTAGTATTTGTTCCTTAGTTATATATTAATTAATTTGGTTTTCCTTGTGTTCCATCCTACACTGATCATTGCTCAAGTTTTCAGTTGGGCTTTATGTAGGGTAAACAAACGCTTGAGGGACATTATTCCTGTTCCCATCCAAAATGTTTTCTCTACCCTAGTATTAGTCTTGGCGGAATAATGCTTTTCACACATACACCTGAATATTAGAGAGGAAGGCCTCAGAATTTATAATATTTTGGTTTGGTTTTATAGCAGTTTTTTGCCTTTTTTTTTCTTTTGTTTCTTTCATTTTTGCTTTAGAAGCTCAAGTTTGTGTATGGATGGTGAATTGGTCAAAATTGTTATTTAAGGACCATTAAATTGTGGTGGTAGACTAAGTGCTCAAATGTTTTGAAGGAAAAGAGGGAAAAGTGAACCTGATGCCTGTAAAGGTTTCTCCTAGTGTGTTTTCAGGCTGTCAGCTGCTGCTGCTTAATTTTCATCCAGCCACTGCATAAAATTCTGCCTCTAAATATAAAAGTGGGTTCTGTAGCTAGATTTTGTTTAAAACTTATAATAAAACACTGCCTGAGAACCGCCCTAGAAAACCAAGTAAATATTTGCAACTGTTGATTTCCTTGTCTAATCCTCGGTCTTTGCCTTAAACCTTACTTGGTTAAGTTGATCAACTGAGCTGGAATATAATGTGTTAAAATGTTTTTCTTAATTTTGTTCATTATTTTCCTGTGGAGTTTCAGTTTAAGCACAGCATGTTACAGACAAGGTGAAGGCAAGCGGGTTTGTATTTTCTTTTTGTATCACCCTATGTATTTTCTTTACTTAATAAAAATTATCTAGAATGAGCCTAGCAGTGTTTTACCACTTGTACAAGTACGAATTTCTGTAAAGCCTTGGATGCCCAGAGGAAAAGGTTTTTGTTCCCATGCTAAGTTTCCCACTTGCTTTGCAGGCGTCGGTGCTTCGGAGGTCCCAGAGCACGTTGGTGGTGGCAGAACACAACAATGAATCCCTCACCCCCATCACCCTCAACACCATCACTGCAGCAAAGCGCCTGGGAGGAGAGGTCTCCTGTCTGGTGGCTGGTACCAGCTGTGACAAGGTAGGAAATGCTATTTTCATACCAGTGAAATAAAGAATGCAGTGAAACAACGCTTGGCAGCGTCTCGGGCAGCCTGAAAAATAATCTGTAGTCAGGAGAAACTGTGCCAGGAGTTGCTGATCTGCCAGAAAAGTCCTGCACTTGGAACTGCTTCTCTTCTAAAGAGAAAATGCGGATATAGATTTCATTTCACAGGGAACGGTATCAATAATGGTTGTTACATTCTTGAGCAAGCAAATTTTTATAGGACTAAAGGACAATTAACTTTTAAACAAGATATATCTCTGTAAAGTTTAAATGACAAATATTGCAGTGCTAAGAATTTGGAAAGAAGCTTTTGCTTGTTTAAATGGAAACCAGCAGAAGTGAAACAACAGTGATAAATTGGGCTTTTGAGCAAGTTGCTGTTACTAAGCAATCACTAGTTGTGTAGAGAGTGTTTGCAACCTGGAATTCTGAAATTAGTGCTTCTTAACTTTATCACACTGCTCATGTATGTAAAAAGTTCCTTGTACGTTAGCTGTGCATTTCCAGTGTAATTTTGATGTGCCAGTTCTAGAGACAATGTAGCACATTAGTGGCACTTTTATTCCAGCATGACTTGGTATTGTGTGAGCAGTAGAAGTACAAAAAAACTGTGCCTAATATTTACCTACTGTTTATGCACTGTTATTTTGAAAGCAACATGTAGTATCTCATGAAGAAGGCATACTTAGAGCAGCTTATTAACAAATAGGTGGAGAAACCTCGATAGCTGTTCAGGTGTTCAAGGTGGAGATGAAGCCAATATTTATCTAAATCAAGAAAGTGAAAAAGAAAAGAAATAATTGCCTGATATGTGTCATTAATTTTCCTTATTCTGTGCACTTTCATAGGAGAAAAATGATTGTGAATGTTTTGTTTGTTTTAATGCTAAATATATGGAGTCTGTATGTTATGGTGGGAAAAAGTATTTTATAAAAAATGAAGGTTTAGAGATTTTTATTTAAGAGCCAGTGACTCAAACAGATATTCTGCAGCAGCTACTAGGGATTTTTTCTTTATTTCCTTTTGTTAATTTTTGAGGGTAAACTGATACTCATCAAACTGAGTAAAACTACAGTGTTTCTGGACGATGCATGTGGTCTCCAGACTTCGCTGTCAGTCCTCTTCTCTCTGATCTGTAGTAACCCTTTTATCATTTAAACTTCACTTGTGCCAATTCAAACGAAAAAAAAAATGCATAAATATAAATTGAAAATACACATTGCTTCAGTGGGCAAAAAGTCAGATGCAAACAAAGGGTCGCTCCTAGAATTTGGACAAAAGTTGTGACAGCATTGTACATTTGTGTTTGTTTGTGTGGTAGATACTGACTGAACTTAAAGTAGGAATTGTTTCTTGGTGATTGTATTTGGAATACTGAGCAATAATCCTCAAGTGTGGCTGTTGTTGGCTGCTGTAAGAAATGCTGGGATGCTGTGGAGCCCTGCATGCAGGAGGCAGGTTTTCCTGAGGTTGATTTGCTCCGTAGTTCTCTTATTCACAAATTCATTTTCATTATCCCATAAGGAGCTATGCTCAGAAGACCTACATTTTATTCTATTCAGGTCTGTTCTGTTTTTGAAATTCATGTACATTTGGTTCTGGTTTTATGAATCTATAGGCTGTGAGCTATTTGCAGTGGGGACTCCCTTGTTATATGTTTGTGGTGCCTGTTAAACACAAACTAATAATAATTCATTTGTAATCACAGGTAGCATCAGAACTCAGCAAAGTGCAGGGTGTTGCAAAAGTTCTCGTGGCTCAGCATGATGTGTACAAGGGATTTCTGGCAGGTGAGAGTTGTTCTTACCTGTTGACAAAAGAAATGTATTTGTGTATTTGTGTTTGTGATTGAAAATAAAATGGTTGTCAATTCTAAGCAATGTATTTTTACTCTCAGAGGAGCTGACGCCCTTGATTGTGGAAACTCATAAAAAATTTAATTACACTCACATTTGTGCCGGAGCATCTGCGTTTGGGAAGGTGAGTGGATGAAAGAGCATCAAAAAGTTCTTGTAGAAAAGAGACAGATGCTGCTGTATGTAAAAATGTGAATCAAAGGCCTGAGAGAGATCAGCCATGGACAGTTCTGCATTTGCAAACTATTTTACAGTAGTTTGGTTAAGAGGTCATTAGTTAGATTTCATGATTTATGTTTGAGTTCTTTTATGAGCTGATGTGAAAAAAAGAAAAATATTCTGTGGTAACCAGCCAATCCTATGGACACAAGGCAAAATGTGCAATAAGGCAAAGCAGATTAAGTGATCTGAAAGCATGAAAATTGTAAGGAAAAGCACAGCAAATTGGGATGAAAAATCTGTTATTTGCATGTTGAAATGAGCGTGTGCAAACCTATTGGAAGCAAACTTTTTTTTGGAGTGGGATTTGCATCTGTGATATAAGTCATTTACATTGAAATGTCTGTAAACATATATAAATAACAAATCTAAGTTCCAGCCAGCATGGTTTTTAATGAAAATACAATTTTTCAAAACCTTTTTTTTTTTTAATGTGTTTATAAGTACATGGAGAACCTCAGTACTAAGAATCTGATGCAGAAAATGAGAGAAAAAGGATCCTTGAGAAATCTTGCCGATGCGGGACGAGGGATGACATCGGCCTTCCATCTGCCTGCTTTCACTTCCACTCAATAGCAATCCACATGCTTGTGTTTTTGCTAAGAGAAATTAAGCCTTAGGTTACACATTTTTAAATTTTTTTTTTAACTGCTGTGTCATAGTAGGAGTTGATGGCTTTTGCTTTAAAGCTTACACTGCCATTTTTGAGTGCTTCATGTGAGTGAAGATTTCAGACCTGGGCCTTTTTTTCTTGCACCAGATTAGGAGGCAGACAAAAAAAGCAAATAATTATCTTATCATTGATTTCTTCATAATTTCTGCTGCTCTTTTTATCCTTCTTGCCACTCCTAAAGGTGCTAAGTAATTTTCTAAAGTAAATTTTGGAGCAAGAGAATATATACTTTAATATGAAATTTAATTTTTTTTTTTTTTTTTTGCTTTGGAGGGAAGAGTGCAGGGTATTTTTCCTATAATTTCTGGCATCTGACTTCCGAAAGCACCATTTTTTTTTCCCCTTGAAGTGCCAAGAGCTCAACAATCCATAACTGTCAATTTTCTGAGTAAATGGCATCTATATTCAGTTTTAGAATATTTGAAGCAAATAAGTCTCCTAATTTAAGATATTGAATTACGGGTTTACTTACAGTAAGTCTCATAAAATGTCTAATGTTATTACAGTAATGGGGTTTTATTTGACTGCTAAAGCTACACAAGTAGCCCTTCAAAAATCTTAGTTCTGTATGTCTTGGAGACAGCATTATATGAAATCGGGTCAGCAGTGTTCTTTTACTGACCATGTACATTTTAGTTAGCTTACTTTGCTAACTTTTTAATCTCTAATTTCTAGAATCTTATTCCCAGAGTGGCTGGCAAGCTTGATGTTGCCCCTGTTTCTGACATTATTGAAATTAAGTCCCCAGATACTTTTGTGAGAACTATCTATGCAGGTGGGTAATCTCAAAATCTGTGTGTATTTGTCCAATGAAGAATCCAGTAGTGCTAATTTTTCTACATGATCCTAATGTTAAAACCTTGGAATATGATAGGAATTTTCCCTTTACAATCTCAGTTGCTGTAATTCATAAAAAATGAAGCCTGGGGATGGACACAATGCTCCCTGTGTGAGAAAGCAAGTAATTCCAAGGGCTTTGGTAGAAGCATGTCAGACCCATGTCTGTCACCTTAAGGAACAGAATTTGGTCCCATCCTTCCCATGTACTCTGTTTGTTAATGCCCTTCTGATCAGGTTCTGGAAAGCATAAAACATCAGGTTAATTGTCCAGCTTTATTCAATAGGACTAGCATTAGTTCTGATTTAAGATACCACAGGGTTATTTTTTCTAATTACGAAGACATTGATTGAATTATTTCTAATATTTTATTACCTTAATTTGTGATTATTTTTTTCAGTCTTGTTTCTCTAATGTTTGCCTGACACTGTGTTTTATTTTAGATATTAGCTCATTAGCTTGTGTTTCTTAATTTTACTGTAAAGATTGTACCACACATAGCAGCAGGTTATTACATTTTGAGTTACGGTACTGGAATGTGGTTTATGCTGCACTTTAAGTTCCTTCCCAGTAACTCACAGTTACAAGGTGACTTCATTTGTGAATAGTTGAATGTTTATGAATGTTGCAGCATTTTTTCTTTTAGCATTCCCTGCAGCCTTCAGAAGTATTGTATTATATTATAGAGAGAAACACAGTCCCACAGATACTTGGGGGAGGCCTCGTTGTCTTCAGTTCTGGCAAATTCATGCAACAGGATTAAAGATCTACTTTGAGTTATAGACATTTTTTATGTGTAAGAATGGCATTTCCAAAGTTGTTTTTTTCATTCCTTCTGAAATTTATAATCTTATTAATAAGAGATTATTTGAATGCTTTGTATCGTTTGAAAATAGAAGATTTGTATTCATACTTTAGAAACACAGGGCTAAAACATAAATGAAAGTATTAGTAATCTCTAGTTATTAAGTGCTAAGTTTTAGTCATCTAAAACTGCAATTTTGGGAAGTACCTTGGCGGATGTCGCATATTCTGGTACAACTGCTAATGTGATTTTGATATTAATTTTTTTTTTTTTTAAGCACGGTATGTCTGATAATCTTTATTATTTTTAATGTCTTTTTTTTTAGGAAATATTATTTGCACTGTGCAGTGTGATGAAGCAATCAAAGTGTTTACTGTGCGGGGAACTTCATTTGAGGCTGCACCAGCGAGCGGTGGTAGTGCCAGTGTAGAAAAGTGTGAGTGTTTGTTCTGGGATGATCTTGTTTTCTTGTTTTGTTTAATAGAGTTAGTTTTGCTCACTGCCTGGTGGTGTTTTGTAGAAGTATTTGTCAAAGCAAACTGATTGTCGTAATGTTAGCTTTATGTTTTTAATTACAGGTTCTTGCACTTTTTAGTGATGTCTGGTAAAAGAAGGTAGAGATTATCTGCACAGTTACTTCCTTTTCTTTGACCAGAAATGGAGATTATCTGTGCTGAAATCCGTGCTTGTTCCACTCGCTGCCTAAACGTCTGCCACTGCAGTCTTGAAACTTTAAGGAAGGACAAGTTACAGCTGTTTGAATAACCAGATTGGTTTTCAAAACAAGACCGAGCAAAAATAGAAGTGTTTGGCTCTCTGCAGTTTTGGTTTAATCACATTGCAGTTGAGAAAGGTCATTACATCATCAAGCTAAATTAGTGGCAGTTTAAATTGATTTGAGAATACAGAATTTTAGATCAGTTTTAACTATATCAGTTCAATTTACAATTTAATGAAGCCAGTGTAGCTCTGATAATTGAGAAATCCAGTCACAGAATGACAAAGTAGCTGAGGTTGGAAGGGATCTCTAGAGATCATCTAGTCCAGCCCCATGGAGCAGGTTGCCCAGAACTGTGTCCAGTCAGGCTTTGAGAATGTCCACAGGTGGAGACTTCACAACTGCTTTGGGTAACCTGTTGCATTTTGGTGACCTCTCCTGTTTTTCACTGTGGCCTTTTTGTTTTGTGGCTTAGTCCCTGCCTCTGACCATCCTGTATTTCCTAACGTCCGTGGGTGGCAGAAGTCAGACGTCACTGACCTGGTGTGCTGCACTGCTGGTGCATTGCCTGACTGACTTGTCTGCCTGTGATAGTAAGGCTCACACTTGTTGTGCTGGGCTGGTATCGGTGTGTGGCACCTGCAGAGCAGAATTCCTTGTGGAGCAGTCTGTACTGTGGGTTCCCTGAACGCAGCTGGTGAACGAGGCTTGTTCCTCAGTGCCAGGAGCAGCTGCTGGGACTCAGCAAAAATAATAATAAATCAGTTATGAATGAACTCGGAACTGAGCTTGAGCTCAGGTTGCAGCTTGAACACACATGCTTTGTCCTTTTCCTTGTGGGTGTCTGGCCCGTGTGGTGACTGCAGTGACCCCCCCTCCGCCTGTCGGGATCTCGGAGTGGATTGAGCAGAAGCTGACGAAGAGCGACCGGCCGGAGCTCACCAGTGCCAAAGTGGTTGTGTCAGGGGGTGAGTGATCACAGGGAAACTGACTGATGTTGCATTGCAGTAATGGCACCTCTTGGTGAATCGTGTCTGTAATGTGATACATCAGGAAAAAAAAAAGAAATTATGGTGTAAATCTGAAATATTCCATGGGGGCTAGTGGGGAAGCACTCAACATGTGTGTTTTGTAAAGAGGTAATACACGAGTTCAGCATATGCTGGAAGGCTTTGTAAGAATGTTTTCATATTTGATGAGCCTCTTTAAAATTTTAGCAATATTAATTGTTTTTTAGATGGAAATGTAACATGTTTTTTCATATATCAAAATTACTGCTGATCATTTCAGTCAGTCTGAACATTATTATGTAATGACCTTAATGATTTTAAAACCTGTATTGATTGTATTCTGCTCCTTAGGTATCAAGTGATGGACTGTGATTTTTACTGTATGCCTACAGCTAAAATGATTTCTTACTAATTCCACTACAGTGTTTTGTTCCTGAAGCCAGCAGAGGGAGCACAAATTAGTTAAAAAAACCTCTGTTTTCCTGGTTTTGGAGAACGACCTTGATGGTGCTCTGTGCAGGAAGTAAACAAGACAGAGTGGTGTTGGTTTATACATATGAAATATTAATGGCAAGGACAAAAGCTAAATCTCCAATTATTAAATACTGGTTAGTAATGTATCCAAAAATACCCTGTGCAGCCATGTCTTTGAGTCTTTGCAAATGCTCATACTCATACAGAAAGTTTACATAGGCAAAAAAAGATCTTAAAACACATGTTCTTCTTTCTTGATCTTCTTTTGTTCTTAACTTTTAAGGGAGGGGCTTGAAGAGTGGTGAAAATTTTAAGTTGTTGTATGAACTTGCGGATCAATTGCATGCTGCAGGTAAACTTGATTTCCTCCTTTTTTTTTAACCCTGTTTATTAAATTTAAACAAGTCACATTAAAACCAGAATTCATCTTAGGTCTTTTATTTTCATATCTGTATCAAATGGTTAAAATGCTCTTAGTTTAGTTATAGATAAAGTTTTGTCAACTATACCTAAATGCCTGTGTATGAAGCAAAATACTAACCTATAATATTCCCTGTGCTTCTCAAATCTCCAGAACAGAAGCTTGCAAACATAAAGTGAAGCAGTCACAGCTCATCTTGAAGAGCTGATACTTTCTGCATACATCCTTTTCTAGTGCTTCTTAACCGAATCCTCCTCATGTTGTTGTAGAGTGGCTCTGTCCTTTTGCTGTGCCTTTGTATTAACAGGAGAAAATCAACCATTTACAATGTTTCAGTGAAGTATTTTCTATAAAGGTTGGGAAAGAAGGAGAAATTGTTTGCTCTAATGTTTTAATGCCATTAATTTTAGCATTCACATGATTTGCTTAGTTTTTAAAGCGGTGTTTTTGCTAACTAAATGTCCATATGGCATTTTCGAGTTTACTTTGATATTTTTCTTTACCATGCCTGACTTTTGAGATTCACAGCAATACAAGATAGCACATACGTTACATTCAGACCTGAAGGAACATTTTGGGAAGGCATTTATGGGAAAATCTTCTTTTGACAAAGCAACAAGAAAAAATCATGGAAATATGCCAGATTGAAATCCTTGGTTTAAATATATGGCCCTTTGGTGCTGGGAGTAGGGATTTCCTGTTGCTTATGAAGTCCATTAGCACTTAGTATTTGGAAGTTTTTAGCTAGTGGTATAGAGAGGGATTACCATAAGAGCTTTTAAGAGGGAAGCTTTTAAATATGTGCCCTTAGAGTGTGGGACTTTCAGTAAAATACATGGGCTTTTATGGTGATATAAATTTGGCTCGCAAATATTTTAAAAGAAAACATTGAAAATATTTTCTTTCAACTAGTTGGAGCTTCCCGTGCAGCTGTTGATGCTGGCTTTGTTCCTAATGACATGCAGGTTGGACAGACGGGCAAAATAGTAGCACCAGTAAGTATGGAAATATCTCTCATCATAGAGCTGGGATGTTTCTAGCATGCATTTTCCTTCAGAGCAAGCACCTAGAGATGAGCTGAGTCTTAATTCCAGGCCTAACAGGAACATCAGTGTGCCCACCGTGATGCTGTCACTTGACGAAGTGTTTACAAAATGACAGAAGCAAGCTGCGATGGAGATCTCTGCTTTGGGTGAATGGGATGTGTTCTGACACAGCTTTGTTAGGGATATTCATGCTGCATTTTTTTCATAGCTGCCTGAACCTTTTTTAGCTTCCTAGCAGCTGGCATTGATATGCTAAGATACATCATTAGTGACATAAACTCGAAATTACAGCAATCCGTAGCTTGATCTCTTGCAATTGTGTGTTCTGGGTTTTTTCAGGTGATGATTGTTAAAAAACTTTTAGTAGCTGTTAATGAATTATTGCAGTACAGTCAAAGTCAAATTTTTGCAAGAAATGAAAGTGCAAGAAATGTAAGAGAGGAATAAACTGCAGACTGGCTGCTGTAGAGCAGAATACCAAGAAGGATGTACTCTGAATGGCTCCGTATTGGGCAATAACATGCTGCACGTATTTTTCTGCTATTTCTGCATCCCTGTATCACAGGGAACTGATTTCTGTGTCTTTTGTGTCTCTGTGGGGCTTTCTGTCCTGCAGAAGACTGAGACTTCTTTCACTGTCCTTGATGACCCGAGGACATGCAGAAAGCTGTACCAGATGAAGCACATTTGGGTGTTTGTAAATAGGAAGGTCCAAATGCAGCTCAGCTCAGCGTGGGGCACAGCCCACTCTGAGAACTGATGATCTCTCAGGGGTACACTGAGCTCCACGGTGGAGTAAAGGTTTTGCCCCTCAGTAAGCAGCTCTTTGTGTATGGCAACAGAAGGCACCCAGGAGCAGCTTTTTACTTCTTAGTGGCTTAATGAAACCAGGAGGGAAGAGTGAGCTGAAACTTAGTAGAAAAACTCATCGTATTTCAATTGCTGCATTTACCAAGTTGTAATAATTTAAATAATACTAAAAAGCTGTGCATGTTCAAAGCCTTGATAGGTCCTGAAATGTTTTGCCTTTGCCATTGCTGCAAATTTAAGAAATTCAAACCATGACCATTATTTTTTCTAGTAATATATCAAGCAGGATAGAGTAATACTTGGATGTCAAAAACAGGAGCTTGTGATTCTGTTGTCAGCTCTGTCTGCTGGATTTTCTTGAACAAGATGTTCTGTGGTTCTGATTTCTTCTGTCTTGAGTTGTGGATAGGGATGTTTGCTACTTTTTTTGAAGTCCTCATCAGAGGCCATCTGATGATGACCCTGTGGGCCTGAGTGGAGCTATTTCTAGACATGCTAGTGTTTGAAGCTGTAAATCTGTATGATAACCAACTGCTACAAAACACTCCTTCTGAGAAGTAGACCTATTGATAAGACTAAGGTAATTCCAAAATCTTGATAGCAGTGATATTAACCTCTGCTGTGTAAGGAAATTGGGAGGTTCTGTGGATTATAAATGCCACCCCAACTCTTTCTGCTTAGGGTATAAGCTAAGTGTCATTTAAATGTGTATTTTCAAAGGGCATGAAATGGGATTAACCATCCTTAGTTCTTCTCTACCTAAATATCCATTAATGAGGTGGAGAGTATTAATTTGAAGACAGCTCAGCTCTGGTTTGTGTATTAAGGCTCAACAATGAACATTCTTTCCAGAGTCAAGGGCATATAAACAATTATGTTGAAACAAAAAAGGCTGGTTTTTGATGATGATACAATGCTGCATTTTGCCACAGATGGCCCATAGCAACATGTGAGAGCAGTAAGAACATAAAGCCACATCATAGGATCACATCAGTGTTGTCATTGTCCTCTTCTAGAGGACAAAATATTTAACAAAATAGCCTTTAGTCAGGAGTAATGAATGAATGTTAAACTCTGGTGTCATAAATGATCTGAACTGGCACTTGTGTGGTGCTCTATTTGTCTGCAGGCTGATGCATTTTTCTCTCTTCTCACTTCTTAACAAGTGTTTGTCAAGTAGTGAGTTGTGCAGAGTACTGGAAATTATATTCCTCTTCTTTCAAATGTCAGATATTTAGTCTGGATCTTAAAATACATGCAAGGATAGAATTCAGTGCCTTAGAAATATAGAAAATATGGAATGTTAATTGTAATGGAAGTACAAGTTAATTGATACTAAGCCCACAGAGTTGCTGACTAGAGGTTTTAATTGTTCTGTATGTTGGGTAGGCATCTTAAATATGAAGCAGTTGAAAGCTGCAAATTCTTAATTTAACATTCCTAATTCTACTTCACTGTCTTTTTGGTACTTCAGCTAGAAAATGATTCTCTGCAGTGGAAAATAGAGTTGACTTGAAGAAGAACTGAGCTCTTTTTGTCAGGTCAAGATGACACTGGCTATTTTAGCAGTTCTCAGAAGAACTTTCTCCCTGTGTGAGACGTGCTCGGTGTCAGCTCAGGGAGAGCTTGTGATGTTCTGTCCGGGGAATTGCAAAGCCAGTTTGAACACTGGGCAGGTGAAGTAGCTGAGACCTGAGTTTTGTGTTCAGTTTTGAGCTGACTCGGTGTGTGCCCTCTGGGGGTGTGGGTTTTAAGCAGGGGAAGAGTCTCAGATACAAGAAACTCTGGAGTCTGAGCCACGCTTTTTCTCCTGTGCAGCTGTTGGCTTCTGATGGGAAAGGAACTTGGTGTGTGCTCTTACACTTCTATTAATAGTCTCAGTCTCAGTGGAGGAGTGGAATGCATTGTTTTCCAGGACTCTGGAATTGGGTCAGCTTGAGACTGCAGACGGACAGGGGTTAGTTCCAAGCTCAGGAAGAGGGGAGGTGCTTGTGCTGCTTGTTCTGTGTGACTGCTGGGGTGTGTTTGTGCTCATCCCTGGGTGATAACAACTGTCTGCAAGGGCTGCTTGTTCCTTCCCAGGCCTTCAGCTGTGCTTTTGGGGAAGGAAGGGTGGTCTTGGTCACTGGTCCCTCATAATTCTGTCACTGCCTTCAGTTTTTGAGAGTGCAGCCGAGACAGTGCATCACTGAACCCAAACCTCACAGGCACAGCAGCTTTCCAAAATGCTAGGTACTAATACACAAACACAGTGCCACTCAAGGAGCAACTGGAGATCGTTTCACTGAAGTGATGGAGGAATGCAGTTAATTAAAGAGCACAGATTTCCCCTTTTGTCTGTTTGAGCCCTAGTTCTACACAGCACATCTGCTTTTCCAAAGTAGCCTTGGTCTGTTAAACTTAGAGGTGTTGTTCATGTTGGTGTTTATGCATATTGTTGGGTTTTGACTGGATCTTTGGCAATTTTTCTTTTGTACAGTTTTAGTCCAGTTATTAAAATATTCAGTGTATTATTTTTATTTCTGTTAGTACATTTTTTTTAACCTCTTGCTTTCAGGGGATTGCAGCTCCTATTTGAACATTGTGTCTTATGAAAAAGAAGGCTGATTTGTATTATTTGATGAGACGGAAGGAAATTTTTAGACATAAGTGGATATATTAAAATATAAAATGTTTTCTTCCTAATTAAAAAAAACCCAGTTTAGTATATTCAGTGTCTTAATCAGTGACAGCCATTTTAGCATATTTTTTACAATTAGAAACCAGTTTTTCCCTCTATTTCTTATATGCAGGTGTTCTGCATAAAAATTAAATTTGATTCTCAGGTTAAGTATTGTATGTAGTTTCTGTTTAAGGAAAAACCACTTGTAAGAATGTTAAAATTAGCTGAGTTTGGATAAAAATATCCTTCCTATGAGTGCTTACTACTAAATATGAATTAAGTATATCCAATTAGAAAATACTAACTGGATATACTTAATTCAAGCCTACCACCATTACCCCAGAGTAACTCTATTTTTACATAAGAAATTTCAAATAGTCAGGGGTGTTACTTTCCACAGTCAAAATCTTCCCAGTTCTTTCTCTCATGTTCACAAAGAAAGAAACAAGAACAAAACACATGTGGAGAAGAAAGAAAGAAAGTAAAAAGTGTTTTTTTTCAGTTATTTAAAACATGTAAATGGAACATGAATGTATTAGATTTCCTTACCCAAGGCATAATTAGCAACATTTCTAACATGCAAAACAATAATCTGTCTCAGGAACTTGGTTTTGAGGGAAGGTGGGCTTGTACTGGGATTAACCCACACTCAGCTTCTTGTCCCCAGAAAACAGCCAGAGCCTCAGTGACACTGAGAGGTGCTTTTTGGCAAGTGTGTGTGTGTATATTGTTATCCTCTGACCTTGTGAAGGATCAGCTGCTGCCTGGAAGGTGTTCTAATTTAATCTCTTCAGAGTTTAAATCCTCACTCTTCTAAAATTGGTCCTCTTTCAGGGTCTAACACTAGAGTTGCCTTAGTTTCTGCTGTAGGATTTCCTAGCTGGCAAAACAACTTTATTTTTTTTTTATTTAATTTTTTTATTTTAAGGTGTTCAGTTGCTGCTCTCTTGTTACTTTCAACATCGGGTACGAAACACTGATAGATGACAAGAAACTGAGGTGGAAAACTCAGGAAGGCAGAAGTTAGGAAATGTGTGATGTAGCAATGATTGATACTGGATTAAATGATTGTGCTAGAAGGTGTCATGATCGCACAGAAGGCAGGAGCATGCACTGAGAAACCTCATCTGGGCAAGGCAGAGGGGAACTCAGTGCAGGTCTGATGTGATGGCCAGGAGGAAACTGCTTGGCTTCACTGCTTCAGCTTCATGCTAGAGGATCTCTCTGGCTGTAAGAGACTGAAGGAACTTGACAAGGGAGGCAATTTAGAACTGTCAGGAATTGACAGTAATAATGAGAGGAAAAGAGGCATGTTAGAGGTGCAGCTTCAGCTGAGACACTGAGGAGTGAGATGTTGGTTCACTTGAAAGGCACCAAAGCTGGGTAAGAATGCTGGAATTCTTGTGCTCCCCCTCTTCTAGAAGAGGATGGGATCCTTTCTGAGCCTCTCTGTGCCCTCAGTATTTTACTGAGCATCCCTTTGACTGCAGTGAGTGGCTTTTTAGCACTTAGTAGTTGTCATCCTGCTTTGGGAGTAGCAGGAGGGGAGAGGCACTGTGTAACATCATTTACATAATTCCTGTATTTGCTATTTCTTTGTCATAAGTGAATACTAACTGTCCTTGAGTGTTACTTCCCATCACTTTCTTAGGGATCCTTTCCTTGTTCAGATTGGCTTATCTGCTGTTTCACTTCACTCTCTTGTGAGGAAGCATAAGGAAAGTGAAACAAGGCATATTTTATTCTAGTATTTTTCTTATTTTTTGTTGTCTGGCCCTTACCTAAAATTACTGACAACAGAACCAATTAGTTCCCTTGGCATCATGAGAATTGTCACTCCTCTTGTCTGGATTGTAGTTTCTTAAAAAAAATGTTCTATTCTTTGCTGTCAATGGTGAGATCTTAATTACTTCCTCATTTGTTGCACATACAAGGGAACATTGAGATAACAAAGTTTCTTCTTCAAAAAGCATGGTACATAATTTTTGCTCTGCTCAGCTCAGTGCTTTGTAGGAATGTGTTATTTGTACCTCAGGTTTGTGGGTGTTATTAACAGACAGCAGGTGCACTTTGCATGGTATAAGTGGTTGGGGCTGTTAGGTAGGTGGCAGATGGGAATAGCATTGGGAAAACCAACTGTGCTTGGGTAAATGTTTTTGGAATATCTCCTCTGATAATTCACTATTGTTGAAAAGTAGCTTTATGGTGGCAAACTTTAGAGAGCTGTTTGTATGCAGCTGGGACTGAATTTACAGACTGTCTTTCTCTGACTTGCTAAAAAGCTAAGGATTGACAACCCCTTTCATCCTGCATTATCCAGTGTAGCTTTTAACTCCAAGAAAACTATGTTCACAAATTGATGCTCTGCTCCTTTGGGGTTGGTGCAGAAACATTAAATTGTACTAAAATATTCATATGTGAGTGCATTTAGCTGAAAGCAATTGATGTGCTTTTCCCTGGAGAGAGGGGGAAAAAAATTGCTGTATGGCCCTGCACTCCAGCAGACACCCTAGCCACGCTTAGGAGTAATTACACAGCTTGGCTGATCAAAGGTTCTTAAAGTGAAAAAGAAACTGCAGTTGGGCTCTAGTTTAGTGATGTGTGCTTCCTGAATGGAGTGGGTCAGCTGCACCAAAGCTGGAGAAGTGTGTGATGTACAGTGCAATAGGCATGAACTACTGTCAAGCCAGAAAATATTTTATTGGCCTAATAGCTTGTAAGTGGAAGGAATTTCTTGTACAAAGCAATTTTGATCACAAAGATTTCTTTCTAATTTCATTGTCCTTTCACTCTTGCAAAAAAAATAAAATACCTGAGCTGCCTTTAAAAATATGTGTATGCCAGAGGGGTTTATTAAACTGGCCTGTTTAAAAGCATGCCATTGGTAGGATGATAAATTGATGCGTGTTGGAGGTTTTCAGCATAATTCAAAAATTGTCATAAAAATCCATAGCAGCTGACAACATGCTTGCAAAGTAGCTGCCTCAGCTTGTGGGGCACCTGTGGCTGCCCTGTGGGCTGTCACAGCACCATTCAAAGGCTCTGGAGTTGAAATAAAAACTGTTCTGGTAGTTCTCTCAAGCAAATGTCCCTTAACTGCCCCAAGGCAGCCTAAGGCATATTTAAATATTCTCGTAAGTATAAATGAAGTAATATCACATGCCACAAATTATTCTATAAATAATTGCAAGAGTCTGTATGCACAGGAAAATAACTGCATTGGTATGTTGGTAATTGCAGTCATCCACATGCAGCACTCCTGTGCATTTGTCCAGACAGCAGGTAACTGGCTGTGTGGATTCTGGGGCCAGATGTGCAGATTCGTGCATGTGAAGTCTTGCCACTGAATAAGCTGGGTATGTCTGAAGCAGAAATAGAGTTTAGGGAATGGCCAAGGAGGTTTTGTTTTTTCATTTTAATGATTAGCATGTAATGAGTCCAAGACATACCGTGGTCATTTCTGTTGGAAAAATACAAGTCTAGATGGATAACTAGCAACCGAGAAAGCGGATTTTTGATTTGGAATCCTGACTTTGAATAGGATCAGTTTGGGAGTTGGAGTTCTGGGGGTTTTTTGGGGTGGTTGTGATGCAACATTTTTGTGCTTATAAGCTTGGAGGTCTGTGTCAGAGTCCTGCCTGCCACAGTGTTGTGCAGGACGTGTGGCAGGACACATGGAAGCCCCTTGGCCTCTGTGCCAGTTTGCTGGCAGAGTCACCTTGGCTTGCTGCTGTGGCCCTTGGGAGAAACCTCGTGGGTGCTGGTGACCCCCTCCACACACATCTGCCCACTGCTGATGCCCTGAGCCCTCCCAGCAGCACATCTGGAGCGCTGGTGCCACCTTGTGCTCTGCTTTGCAGAGTCTTGCCTGTTTGGTGAATTCCATGTCCTCTGCCATGTGTTCCCTCCATCCTGCTCCTCCTTGCCATCAACTCTCTTCTCTGGTGTCCTTTCCCTGTACTGATGTCTGCCAGCAACTTCATAAAAATATTTGTGGCATGGCTGTGATGTTTGTACAGTATTTCCTGTGTGAAATGGAGTTACTGAGAGCCAAGACAATTTTCTAAGCTAATGTCATGTCCATACACCACCAAAACGTTTACTTCCTTGACTTCAGTTGCTTTTGGCACTCCATTTGTTCACAGTGCTGTGAACCCTTTGCTCTGGGATGTGTGTGCACTGTTTTGTTGCCTGTTCTCGTGTGGCCCAGTGCTGGCAGCAGCCCTTCAGTGGAAATCTGCCTGTGCCCAGCTCTAGGGAGTTGGCAAATGCTGCTCCATGTCCTGGACTTCGCTGTAAGTGCCTGTAACTGGGGGCTGTGCATCAGCTGCCTGGCAGCAGTAATCAGAGCAACTTCCAGGGTTCCAAAAAGCTGGACTTGACATGGGTGTGAAGCCATGTCTGGCCCCTGAGAGGTGTGAGCCAGACCGGGGTGCCTGTGCTCTGTGCCTTGCCAGAGCTCCCTGCAGAGCTGCTGCCCCGCGCTGCCGAGGCACAGCACCCTCTGCAAGGGACTCTGCCCTGGGCTGCCCAGCTCCTTTCTGCTCCCCTGCCTCTCCTGCTTCCAGGGGCTGCAGTCCTGACCTGGCACTTGGACACAGCAATCACAGGACTCAGCAGAAGGCCTGACAGAAGTTAGTGATTTCAGGGAAAACATCAAAACAAGGCTATTACTCTGAAAATAAATAAGGATTTGAATTTCTCAGTGCTTTATGTCGTCTCTGGATGACCAGTTGAATTCTCCTCAGGACAGCAGTGAACAGTCCTGAAGCTTTATCATTTAGACATAGTGGGTCCTTTGGGTCCCTCCTACTGAACTGCAGAATAGATTAAAACTAAGATTTAAGCAGTCCTGTCCCTTTGACAGCACAAAAGTGTTGCTAAGAGCCCTGCTGTCCTGTGCTCTCTCTGTGGAAACATTGCTGAGGTGATCTCCTGTCAGGGTTAGAGCTGACTGGCAGGACCACTTGTCTGAGCCAAGGAGCCAAAAGCACATAACCTAGAAGGCCATGGCCTAGATGCATAATAAGTGCTTTTAGACAAGCCTGGTGATTTACAAATGTCCTTTTAATGAAACATCCTTGTCTTTCCTAGATATTTTAATAGAATATATTCATAGGCATCTGGCTCCTGGTTAGCTGGATTCTTTCCAAAGATTGAACTTCACAATGTTAAGCAGACTGATAAGAGTATCTGGTAGTCTGGATGACTGGCACTTAATGAATTGCTCTCAAAAAAATCAAATTACAGTAATGTGTCTTTAAAAAGAGCTCGTATTAAAGACAGCATGATGTTAGAATAATTTCTCCTGTAACATCTGTTCTTTTATTTGGTATAATTAAAATATTGCATTCTTGCCATGAGTTCTAATGTGGACATATTAGGTTACATTGCAGCTGTGGTTAAAATAGATTGACCTCCAATAGTAATCCACTTGGTAAAAGCCTGCTGAGGCCAAGGAGTTTCTGAGTGTGTTCACCAGCTGCGTGGTTTTGTGGAAGTACATGGACTAGATTCCATGTTTCAAAGGAAGCCTTTTTGATAGGAAATACTTTGTTTCTGCTTAATTTCCCCTCCCCTTCAGTTTTTACACTAGAGAGGTTTTTTTTTTATAAAAATACAGAAAAACTTCATAAATTTCATTTCTCTATTCCTGTTAAAAAAACCCATAGTGGGCAGAATCTGTGGTTGGAAAAACATCAAAAAGCATTTTTTTCTTTAACTGATGTAATGACTCTGAGGCCTGTGTGGCAGAAGCCTCAGTGGGTCTGTGTTTGAGCACCTTTGTTTGCCACTCTGCTGTGTGGCTCTGTGCATGTCCCACAGCTGGGCTTGGCTCTGCCATGCTAAAAGCTGCTTAACTGTAATGCAGGTTCAGCTGCACAGTGGTAAGATTGGTTTTGACCCTCTTACCCTCCCTGTGGCCCCCCAGTATTATTTATTGAGTTAAATTAGATTTATATTTTCTTAGATATAGAATACCCTTGGTATTTTTAAAAGAGAAATTATGTTAGTGTTTGGGGCTGTGTCTTTTCTAAGCACGTGTGAGGTACCACATTTTGACTGATTTTGGTAGATGAGCCCCTAACTAAATTTATGTGTTCATTTTCTGTTATTGAATGAGTTGGTGAAAAGTACATTTTTTTAGTTTTCTTCTTCTTTAGTTGTGACATTGGTTAGCTGAAGAGTTCAGCTCTGTCTGGAAGAACTGTCAGGGCTCTGAAAGACCCTTGGTTTTGGGTAGATGATAGAATGGATGACTTTCAGCCCAAGGAGAAGTAATAGTTTTCAGCTGTGCATAAAACAGCTGACACAGATCTATTTACCTATAAATTGCAACCTCTTTTGACTGTAAGGCTCTTTGGAGATGTGAAACTGGAAGCCCCAAAGTGCAGAGTGTTGGTGTGGCTGGTGTGCCTTCTGTACTCCTGAGTGGGAGTGGGGAAGGGAGGCCTGGGGAGGGCTGGGGTGAGGAGCACAAAGTGCAGGTGTGCAGGGCACCAGCCCTCAGAGGTTCCTCCTGCTCTTTGGGGAGCCTTTCAAAGGTCTAACACCTGAATTTCAGTTTGAGCATTCTGTCTTGGGGAAAGGCTCTGGGGGCCTTCGAAGAAGAGCCCTGGTCTGCTCTTCAGGCAGCTGCATTTTCCATCTCTAGGTTATCTTCCTTAATATTTGCACTGGGAATCTCCAGGGTCTGGAGAACATGGATTGCTCTGGCCTTTAGCTGAGCAGTGTCATATGTGTTTGATGCAGGCTTTGTTTATTTTTTTCCCCTAATCTGTCTTTGCTAGATGCTCCTTTGGGATTCTCCTTTTGCAGTCACATTGCATCCCCAGGTGGGGAAGGGAACCAAACATCAGCTGCCTTTAGCATTGGAAACTACTGTAATGTAAAAACTGCTGCATGTAATTGATTTGGATTAAGGTTTGTGAGAGCTCAGTGAGACTGTGGTGTGGGGACCAAAAATGTCTCTCTCTTGTTTTTTCCTAGGAACTTTACATTGCTGTGGGAATATCTGGAGCAATCCAACACTTGGCTGGAATGAAAGACAGCAAGGTATGTGAAGGTGATGCACCAGAAGAGATTTTTGAGAAAGGAAGTGAGCTGATTCTCTTGCTTTTGCATCAGTGCTTTAGATGGTTTTCGTATTTCCTGCTGCTTTAAAACACTCTGACAAAAAAAGATACTGTGGCAAAACATCTCATGGAGTAGAAAAACCTTTGCACTACAACCCAAAGTGATCAGTGGAAGCAGCTAATTGACTTTGCTTAAAAAAGCCCAACCCACAGCACATATGCCTGAATTCTATACCATAGTTCCATTTGCCTTTATTCCAGACTATGACATATTAATTCATGCATAACAATGCACAATTTGAATTATGAACTTACTATTCCATAAAGTAAAAGATGTCTCTGACATTCCTGCATTTAGCCATTCAAATGGAAACCTGCAATAAAACGGCAGTAAAACTTTAAAAGGTTTAACTCATTGGCTGCCAAAGCAAATAATCCTAAATTGGAATTGCCAGTTTGGCCCACAGTGCAGTGTTTGAAAAGAGGAGCAGAGTTACCTGCTGATTGATACTATCAAATGGCAGACATCAAAAACTGGAGGTCCTGCCTCCCACAGTAATTTTTTCAAAAGGCTATGTATTTTTTTTTTTTGTATTTTCAGAGAATGAACTTAACCAAGCCACAATTTTTAATAGCTTACAAAGCTGAGGAAAAGGGTTGCAAGACTTGTCAGGTAGTTTCTTGTGTTTAACTAGTGACAGACCAGTGAGTTTGTGACTGTAATTGTCCTCACAAACCAGCCTGTGTGGTAGGACGATCTCTGCTTTCTTACCATTTCTTTTTCTCATGTATTATATAAATATTCTGGGGGGAAATGCTAAGCTTTCTAAAAGCAAGGACCCGAGTGGTGTTAGCATTAGTTGATGCACTGGAAAAAAACCAACCAAAATTCAAGATGTTAAGGGTGTGTGATGGGCAGGGGTGAAGGTGTCCCTTGAGAAGTGGGAATTGTGGCAGTGTATTCCCAAGGGCTTTGGTGAGCAGCACTGCCACAGTTCTGCCACCTTCCTGCCTGCAGTGCAGCAGAGGGAAAGTCCAGGCACAGCACTGCTGCCAGGGCCACCTGGGCTCCTCTGGCACTGCTGGGCCACAGGTGGCTGGGCTTGGAGCAGCCAAACACAGGTGGCTGGGTTTGGAGTGCCCTTGGCTCAGCGAGGAGATGGGCAGGGGTGGTGAGCAGCAGTCACTGCCTGAGAACTGGATATTGCAAGCTGTGACCCTCTTTGTGTTTATCTGCTACCTTCTCTCAGTTAACACTGCCAGCAGCACTGGGAACTTCTGACTTGATCCAGAATTTCTCTTGTTACGAAAACACTGAGCAGTGATATTATCCTGTACTGTAACAGCAAAACCTCTACTTTCATGGCTTTTCCAAAGGCATGTTTGATATTTTGAGGTATTCTGCTGGGAGAAATAATGACAGATGAAATTTGTTCATATGAGATGCTTATTTAACCCTTCAATTTCTCCCATATCTGAGTTTTTTAGTGTAAGCTCATGTGTCTGTTGTAAAATTCAGATTTAGTTATTGGTATTTGGAATGTGTTCTGCCTTCCTTTTAGCTAAAGCATTTAGGTGGGGTAGTAATGAAGAAGATCCAGTTTTCCCAAACAAAGAATTCTGCAGCCATGGGAGCTCTCTGGAGCGTCCCCTGTCCTCCCTTAGCACTCTGAATTATCTGGCATTGTGAACTTGCACACTTCAGGATATGTTTTCCAAAGCAGTCAGATGCTTTCTACCAAGTGAAATGTATAATTTATTTGTTCTTTTACAGCAAGGTAGAAAATGCAGCTTTTGAGGAGACCTGAAGAGTTGTTGTTGCTTTCTTTCCTTATTTCTAATTCCCTCATGAGAGTTCCCCTGTATTTTCTTACTTAGAGATTTAACTCACAAAGTTCTGTTGTGAGCAGGGTGTTGCTTTTGCTGCTCCCCTGAGTTAGCAATGAGGTAGGGAACCAAATCTTACTGAAGTTACTTCAGGTAAAGGAGGCAGAGGAAGGACTAAGCTGCCAAACCAAAGCTTCAGACAGTTTTGCAAGCAATTTGTTAATTATTTTTGTGCTAAGGACAGAGCTGGCAGCCCCTGTGGATGGTTCTGCAGGGAATGGCAGGGCCTCAGAAGGGTCAGAAAAGTCTTTACTGGGCCAGTACCCTCAGGGATCACAGCCTGGATTTGCTTCCTGCCCTGCAGCTTGTCTGGGGAGGCTTGCATTTGCAGAGAGGGGTAACTGAAGTAAAACTCTGGAAAAGAGTAGAGCTGTGGAGAGAATGTTTCAAGGGCAGCATTGCTGCAGCACTTGCACGTCCTTGGCTATGAGCTGGGGCAGGGCTCTGGGAACTGCCTGCTTGCATGAGTGGTGGGGTCCTTTACAGGGACTCTCAGGGGATACATGGCCAAGAAATAACATTTCTGGGGACCTAAAACCACAGGATTTGTAAAGGTTTCTCTTTGAGTTACTGCCACTAGGCCCTGCTTACGGAGCCATTGATTGTGTTGGACTTTGAGTGGGACAGCCCGGGGGGGTCCCTGGCGTGGCAGTGCCCGAGCTGCCCCAAGGCACTGCGGTGTGCAGGGCAGGCACTGCCCCAGCGCTGTGCTCCAGGCTCTCCTGCAGCTGCTGCCTCTGCTTCAGGAATCTCCTGCCTCCTCCGCGCAGTGCTCCCCGTCCTGCTGCAGATTCTGATGAGGACACCCCCCATGCTTATCTTGCTGGGAGCTGTCACAAGCAGTTAAGGATGATTCAGTGTAGGGCAGGGTTTAAACCAAGATGCTTTCTGGATCATTGTGTTGGGATTTGTTGTGCTGTTTTCTACTGTGTGACAAACTAAAAGCTGTCCCATTGTAAGTACAGAGGCCTTTGGGCAGGGCTTTATTGTGTTTGTTGTAACTGCTGGTTAGTTCTGCAGTGGTGCAGCTTAGAATGTGCAGATAATCCTTTGTAGTAATTTTTTTTCTACACTTTTCAACAGGGAAGGATAGCAGAGATGTGTATGATGAGCAGGGATGGAGGTGCTTGTTTTTGAGACGGAAAAATATTAAATGCCCAGATAAATCTTCTGCTTCTGGGGGCTTGGAGAGAATACAGCCCATTTCCTGGCTAAGACCTGGCCCTGTAATCCAGCCCCTGAGGATGATCAATATCTAGATTCATATGGTGCTTTACCTTTGCTTGCAGACCATTGTTGCTATTAACAAGGATCCAGAAGCTCCAATTTTCCAAGTGGCAGACTATGGACTGGTAGCAGACTTATTTCAGGTGAGGCTAAACTTGATGTGCAGGGTAACTTTGGGAGAGCTGACAGGAGCTTACATAATATAATCTAATGAGAGTTAACAATGTCTGTGTGAGGGTGTTTGGGTTGTTGTTTAAAAATTTGCTTTCTGATGTCATGATTTGCATGCTTAAAATCAAATCCCTGCAAGTAGGTTGTGTTGGGGGGGGGTGGGGGGTGTCACAGCCAGCCTGCATCAGTTCCAGTTTCCTGAAGTTGAACCATTTTGGAAATAACCACACATAGGTGCTTGTGTGCATTTTTAAGCTTCATAAAGTTTGGAAGTAGAGAGTTGGCAGGAGGTGTGACTGTTTCTGCCTGGGCTTGCTGCCTCACTGCCTGATGGCCAGGAGGAGCTTGCAGTTCCCACTGGAGCTCCGAGCCAGCCCTGTCCCAGGCCTGTGTGTGGCCACACGTGTGACAGGCGGGAGTGTCGTGGCTCTGTGGAGGCACGGGCAGAAACTCTGCCAGCACTTAATGCCATTCCTGAAATAATGCCCGCTGGCTCTGTGGTGAGCACGGGCCTCTTTGTGAGCCAAAGTCACATTCTGAAGAAACACCATGTAGACAATTTCCTTAATAAATTTTGTACGAATGCATTATTTCCACCTAATGGAAATGTAGCTCTCTTAAATAATTAAGAGGCTTTATTCAGCAGGAGAGAAGTGGGGAGTGCTGTGAGCCCAGAGTGCTGTGCTGGGAGGGTGGGCAGTGCAATTGCAGGGCTGGGAACTGCACAGGGCGAGTTTGTGGGGGTCAGAGGGGAACGTGCACTACCCTGGCACTGGTGTTTGCAGGCGGTGCCAGAGATGACGAAGCTCCTGAAGAAGAAGTGAGTGCTGGTGACGGGACCCAGCACTGTGGAGTAAGGGCAAATAAAGGATTTTACTGGAAAGAGGTGGGGTCGGTCACTGCGGTGTTGGGATTTTGTGTTGGGGTTTTTTTGGTGGTCAGTTGCATGGCACATGGAGCGGTGGGGTGGAAGAAAGCAAGACAGGGAAAGCAGGTAAGAGAAGAAGGCAGGAGCGATACAAGGCAGGCGGCTGTATGTGTTTGTCAGGGTTTATTCCCATCTCACACCCCTCCCAGTCACGCTCAGCCCCTGGGCAGGGTCAGGCTGGGGGGTCCGACCGGGGAGCCAGGCTGGGCCCAAGCTGTCCAGCAGCTCTGTCGTGCCCCGGCACTTTGGGGCTCGTGCTGGCCCTGGACTGGTGGAAGTTCCGTGGTGTTCCCGGCACAGTCCGTTTGTCCCTCCAGGCCCTGTGGGTCCGTACTGCCCTAGGACTGCTGGAAGGTCCATTGTTCCCAGATGGCCGCTGTAGGTCCAGCTGGCCCGGAGCTGGTGGCAGGGCAGGTGGGTCACATGCCACACACACTGGGGAGCAGAGGCGATGCTGGCCTCACCCTAGGCTGGTGGCCGCTGCAGGAGATGCTACAGGTTCTCTTCACCACTGCCACCTCAGCTGTGGCAGCTCCGTGGGCCAGCGGGGTGAGCACGTTCCCCACAGGAGTCCCCATTGCCCAGCGGGCCCTATGCCTCAGGAACCCTGCCCAGCCGCGGCTCTGGGGGCCCCAGCGCCCCATACTTCTCCTCAATCGTGGGGGCACCCTGGGGGCAGTCGAGGAGCGGCTTGAGCTGGAAGACATCAAGACTCTCCTGGTTCCTGCGGTTGTAGACGCTGAGCCGGTGGCCCAGGTCGGGGCTGGCCCCCACCGAGCCGGCCGGGCTGGGCAGCTTCAGGTTGACGGGATCCAGCCCCTTCTGCGCCAGGCACGCCTCTTCCGACAGGGACGAGAGCAGCTCCTGCACCGCGGCGCGGGCCGCGCGCTGCCGGCCGGGCACCGCCTCGGGCCGCGGCTCCTCGCAGGCCGCGCTGCAGTCCGGGGACGAGCCCAGCGTCTGGCTGCTCTCGCTGCAGCCCCGAGTGCCCGAGCTGACGGTGGAGCGCGAGGCACTGCCCGACGTGAGGCTGGCCGAGGTCCCGGTGCTGCCCAGGCGCAGCGGCACCTCCACCGTGAACAGCTCCGAGGACGCGTTGGGCCGGTGCACGTCGATGGCGGCCGTGGTCACCACGCAGATGGCGGCCTCGGGGACTCCGCTGTCTGCAGGGACAGAGCACAGAGGCGGCTGAGAGCCCGTGCGGGGAGGGGTGCAGAGCTAGAGCGAGTTCATGTGGAGCGCTGTGTCCCTACAGTGGTGGCCACAAAGCCATCTGCGACAGAGCACACAGACCCCTCCAATCCATACAGGTGTGTTTATTATATATCTTTTCAGTAACACAGCCCTTTTCTCTATCCCCAGCTCTCTGTTTATAGGGATACACTGTATGCCCATACATGTGTGTGTATATACCAGCACCTAGAGGTTCAGTCATACAGCTACTGTGTATGTGTGCATAAGGAACTCTTTCTACAATCCGTATGGACAGGCAATAGGTACCTACAGGCCACAGTCCCTCAAATACCTGGAATCAACTACTGCTACAACAGCATGCAACACCTCCTCCAAACTGTACTTGTTTTTCTGTATGTGGGTGTGCACAGGTGTGCCCAGAGGGATATACAGATACACACACATTTTTACCTACACATTCACAGCCCCCTGTCTTGAGACAGTGTTTAAATTATGCACACATGCCTTTTCTGTATCTGCTGTATATATGCTGGGGCTCTGTAGGCAGCGATACACAGCCGTACCTAATGCCACAGACCTGCATATACACACATGAGCACACACACATTTATTGCATACAATACACAGGTGCAGAGATGCAGGCTCTCACCCCCTCTCCACCTCTCTTTATATACACATGGTCTTTATATACAGAGATGAGAAATTATGTCTGTATGAGCCCCATGTAGAATACATTGTACACAGACCTTCTGTTATACACACACAAGATACAGTGCTCCCGTGAATGGCAGACAGCTGTCTACCACTAAATAAAATATGCACAACCCCTCTACCTTTCTGCAGAAATGTGTACATATTTCTCTGTATGTGTATGTATATTTACTGGCTAGATATGTATGTAAGAGATGACAGCTGTACGTGACCCTATCTCTGTAGTTACATAGCTATTTATCACACCAGGTTGGAAGAGACCTTCAGATCAACTCCACCCAGCCCCAACACCTCAACTAAACCCTGGCACCCAGTGCCACATCCAGGCTTTGTTAAACACACCCAGGGCTGGTGACTCCACCACCATGGACATATTTTATTTATATATTTTTTTATTTACATACACATCTTTAGACTATATGGAGATTCCATATATGATACAGTACACATACACAGACTATATAGACTAATAATACATGCCTTCCCTTTAAATACATAGAATTATTAACTATAAATAGAACACACCTGTGCTTTCACTCACAAGTATACTTACCTTTAAATATAAACACATAGATTTCTCACTGTGTGTGTATGGCTGTGGAATACTGTTATAGGGATATACAGAATACATTTTACCTATACATGAACACCGCCTCCCCCTTTTAATCATTTTATGTACACATCTATGTAAATATATATACACACACACACATATTTACATGTACCTTTTTACAGCTTCCCAAGTATATTAAGGGGATCTAGAGATACATATCAATATATAATACCACACACCTCTCTCTATATATGTGCAGACACACACATATGTTATACATAGGTGTATCTACACAGTCTCTCACCCACCTAATTTTATACATAATTGTTACTTACAGATTTAAGCATACAGATGCGGGGAAGAGCTGTATCTGTGCATGTATATATACAAGCCCCATATGTAACACATTAGACCTATACATACATATGTACATTTTCTACAGACATATCTGTGTGTGTGTGTTTACATCTATGCATATATAAAACCATATATATGTAGTAGCTATAGGTCAGTTGTTGTCCCCCTTTGAAAATGTAATTGTTACTCTTTAAATAGAATATACAATTACACACATGTATACTTATCTTTGTGTATGACTATTTATGTCTTATGGTGTGTATATATAAATCTGGAATGTATATACAGGACTATACATCTAACATGTGTACCAAATAATACAAGATATACATATAATACATATATAACTCTATAGCTCTACTTGACACCCCCGACCTTTATACATGTTTTAAATTCTATACAAACACCCTTTTATAGACAGCAGAGTTTAATACGGGGATGTATACACAGGGATATACATCTGTATGCAATACAATATGCACCTACAAAGATGTGCCTGCCCCTTTAAATCCATAGAATCTATACCTGCATAGACTTCTCCATGCAGACATGGGGAGCGTGTGTGTGTCCATGTAACAGACTGCATATACATGCACACACACTAGTGCATGTCTCCCCACAGTAACACATTACACCTATGACTGCAGCCATTTTAGAGATGCACTGTGTAGTCCCCTCCATGCAATTGTCACTTGCAGCTGCACAGCCTGACCTTTCTGTGGAAACAGACTTGTCACCGTGTGTACATTCAGGGACAGTGTCTGTATCAGGATATGCACTGCAGCTGCACACCCAGAGACACACACATGTGACATGTAATAGATGTTCCCGCAGCCGGTGAGATGTGTGTGTACACACACACACCTTGTCAGAGATCCACACAGGAATTCAGGGTACAGAGAGAAATCCACAGCCACTGCTGTACGCCGTATATACAGGCACACACGTGTTCTGGAGGATACACTGCTACAGACACGCAGTCTCTCTCCCCCTCTCCCTTTTTTATACACATAAAGGTCAGATGTCTCTATACAGATATGGGCAATATGAGCATACATGAGCTCCATACAGAATCTTTTACACACACACACACGTGTATATACACACACATATACACTCTAATACATAACTCACCCCTTAAATATATACAGTTATTTATTACTAACTAAAAAGGTCCCACCTCTCTATGTGTGTATATTTATTTATAAGATGCATGTATTTATATACAAATATATATTACAAATACACTGTAACTTTAGTTGAGAACTTGGATATATCTTTATTGCTATTTGTATAATGGGGGTTAATATCAAGGGACCTGTGTATATATATACACACATCTGTAAATAAATAGGATATGCCTGTATATACCTGCTCACTATACACACACAGTCTCTTGCACACAATCATTCTGTAGACATACAGGCAGTGTACATGGATGAAGAGTCCCCTATACAATACAGCATACTGTATGGACTTTTGATCCCTTTGCTCTCCTTGAACACATCCCCACATATGTAAGTATACACACATACACAGATATACAAACATCTATAAATTCGTGTGTACGTACACAGGTACTGCAGCTATAAGGATATACACATATAGTACATTATACATATCACCAATGATACATATTATACATATAAAATTATATTACCTCCCCCTTTTAATGTCTCTCAATGTATATATTATGGGGATATACCTCTATAAACAGTACCATATACCTGTGTATATATCTCTCTATCTCCACACACACACACACACACACACAAAAAATAAAATACATAAGTATATACAGGGTGTCCCCCCCAATTTTATATGTACATTTATCCATACAGATGGGAGAATATGTGTGTATATCTGCCCCATATATATGATATAATGTATATATCTCTAATGCTTACACACACAGACTCACACATATGCATATCTTTGTAGATAGCTATGGAATGTATATATACAGGGATACAAATACAAATACATCATTGCTATATGTGAACACACACACACACATTGTGTATATATGTATATGCACAGACATGGTCCCTCACACCTTTCCCTTTTTACATGCCCTACACCTATGTATAGATTCACACATCTTTATATATATAGTCCTGTAGAGCTTGGGGATGTGTGTAGAGGGATAGACATGAATAAAACCAGTATTTTATACCTCTATATGCACGTGTGTACATTTTTTAAATAGCTCTCTATATAATTCATGTGTCTGGATTCATAGGCTTTCTCACACATACATATATACAGATTTTATATACCCATATACATAGCTTTATATATAGACATCCATATTTACAGAGGGAATGTCTCTATGCATATATCTATGTTTCCCCTTTGTAATAGATCTACATATGTACAAATATTCTATATATAATACATATGTCTCTATAGATACACTCATGTCCGTCCTAATATATAAACCATATACATATTTAAACAGGCTCTCCCATACCTACCCACAAAATCTCTCCCTGTATCTATATATATATCTTTACATATATTTATACATATACAAAATACTAATGTAGTACACAGATTTTTACCTGTCTTTGTATCTGTCTGCATATATATGCATAAATAGCCTCATTTATACACACAGATATATGATAAGCCTATATATAAAATTCCATGTACCTATATAATTACAGAAAAACAAGTATATATTTTTATATGTAAGATATACACATAATAATATGCATAAAATAGATTAAAAAGAGATGTATATGCAAACAGTCTTATACACACTTCTAAAATATATGTAATTATGTTTTAAAATAAAATCTATAGACACACACTTTTTCCCCTCTGTGTCTATGTGGGGAATTTATATATAGGGATATAATTTATAATATAATATATACACATGATACACAGAGATAGATCCATGTTATATGTCATACATATGATACATGTTAAAAATATGTGTATATAGCCATTCACACCCCCTTGATTTATATTACCTAAGAAATATGAATATACAGTTTCTCTCACACATCTAAAAGTATGTGTCTATCCCCATATATATGGGATAGACATATATATACACACACACACATATATGCCACACCTAAAGTATCTTTATATGAACTATGTATAGACTACATATATGTATATATGGACTATACACAGTCATATCCAAGTACATGGCTCTCCATGTATGCATGTGGCTATAGACACAGAATACATTACAGCTATATATGCACACACATATTTTGTAATGTATGTAAGATATAAATCTATAGACACAAGATCCTTAAATACACAGGAGCATACTGCAGCCATATTCACATGCACACATGCTGATCTGTGAACACACACAGAAGCTGTTTGCTGCTAGCACATCTATCTCCCCATGGACACCATGACACAGTGCAGGTATACAATATCCAAGTGCTCATAGAGTCACTGAACGGTCCGGGTTGGGAGGGACCTTCCAGCCCACCCAGGGCCACCCCTGCCATGGCAGGGACACTTTCCACCATCCCAGGGTGCTCAGCCCGGGCACTGCCAGGGCTGGGGCAGCCACGGGAAGGCTGTGCCAGGGCCTCGCCCCCGCAGCGCTCCCAGCCTGGCCCAGGGCAGCTCCGGGGCCTCCTCTGGACTCGCTGCAGCAGCTCCGTGTCCTGCTGATCCTGATCCTGTTGGGCCAGAGCTGGGCCAGCTCTGCAGGCTGAGCAGGGCAGGCAAGGTCCAGGTCCTTGTCCTCAGGGCTGCTCTCGATCCCTGGCTGGGGCTTGTGCTGGGGAGTGCCCGGGATCAGGGCCAGGAGCTTCCCCTTGGCCTTGCTGCGTGCTGGGAGGATGCAGGAGCCCTCTCTCCAGCCTGCCTGGATCCCACTGAATGCCAGCTGGGTTTAAATCTAGACACTCACACTCCCTTCTGGTCAGCATTTAAGTAGCTTCAGTTACATATGAATCTATTTCCATGTATATACAGGATTAAAGATAAACAATACATTATACAGAGATATATATTTTCATTCCTGTAATATATACACATGCATTTCTATAATATATACACATATATTCTGACCATCTCTCCTCTCACACTCCTTTATACATTTCATATATGCATTCTAATAAAATATCTCCGTATGTACAGAGACACAGCCTTTCCCAAGTCTTTGTATTTAGATACAGATATACCTGTGTATGTAGACACAAACTCACAAATACCTTTACATGTGTATAAATCTGCTTACATAATACCCACATGGGGATGTGTGTATGTTTGGAGAGACATATATGATACACTATATACATACATGTACAAACGTGTATGTTTACTTACATCTTTATCCCTGTATATGTATCTGGGTTTGTGTGTGTATATACATGTATATCTATATATATTGATATATAGAATACAGTATAGATTTATATACATACACATACATTATATACACACTAGGCATATCCTTATAGAGATCAATATGTCTATATATACCTGTATTTCACTATATATGCATACTGAAGTATATAATACATTCTACTTATGTATATATATAGACATAAATGCATATATATGTATATATACACACACATGTGTATATTCTATGTACATGCATATGCAGGCACAGACACATTGTTTTTTTTCCTATAACCCTATATATATATATATATGGGGATGTGTATGTGGAGATACACAGTTATAACACATTATATTTAAGCACACACACGTTTTTATATATAAAAAATGTTATATTCAGAAAGGGGGTGTGCACACCCCCACCTCCTCAGCCCCAGCGCCCTGCTGTGCCAGCAGCCAGAGCATGGCCAGCCCCGGCTGGGCAGGGCTGTGCAGAGCCCCCAGTACAGGCAGAGCCCCTCGTGATGCCCAGCAGGGCTGTGCAGAGCCCCCGGCACGGGCAGGAACCCCCCTGCCATGAGGACACCTGCCAGGAACATCCATTTGAAGGCTGCCCTCGGGTCAGGCCCAGCCACTGAGGTTTCCCACCATTCAGTTTAACCTTTCTGAAAGGTTCCCAGCGTGGTGCTGGGCTAAGCTGTCTCCCCAGTTCTTTTCTCTTCATTTATTTTATCCCTACTGTTCATTCTCAGATCCATTTGAACTGCTCTGTGAGCTGGACAGCCCAGCTACAGGGAATTAACCCCTCCTAGATCTCCAAACTACCCTGTGTGCCATCAGCAAGAGCAGACTTGGGGCCTTTCAGCTTTCAGAGAATGACTATTGGCACACACTTCCATGGACCAAACCAGAAGACTCTGTGGTGGGTTTCATTTCCAGGACAGATCTACACCACTGCTCAGTCTCACCTGGTTTACAGCACACAATGCAATACAAAAACCCCACTCACGTTTGTGTTTTCAGGCAACACTCACCACTGCTGGGCTCGTTGTAGTATCGACTGATGTAATTATTCATGTCATCCTCTGAAAAACAGACAAGCAGCCCTTAGAAGACCATTTATTTCATTAAATGGCTGAATCCCACCCCATGGAAAGCTTTCCTCTCCTTGCATGCCCAGAGCCACCTGCTCTGGATTTTTAGGCCACAAGGCCTGTATGCATTACACGGCACCCCCGCTGTGGCTGCAGCCAGCGCAGGGACTGCATTATCCTTTGTCACAGTCCTCTGCAGCACCAGCCTGGGAATGAGGCAGGCTGGGCTCCAAAGGAAAGGTGCTCTGTGATCTTTCCAGAGGCTGACACGGGGCTGGCCATTTCTCCTCGCTGTGTAGAGACAAACACAACACTGGCCTTTCCCTGGTCAGCAGGGGCTTCCCCTCCCACCCAGGGCACAC
This sequence comes from Pyrgilauda ruficollis, assembly GCF_017590135.1. Lineage (NCBI taxonomy): Eukaryota > Metazoa > Chordata > Aves > Passeriformes > Passeridae > Pyrgilauda > Pyrgilauda ruficollis. The sequence continues at coordinate 1,309,877 of NW_024531710.1, forward strand.
AGATAAACCTGGTATTTATCCTGACAGGCTGAACCAAGGGCACCAGCACAGACAGACCCACTGCTGCTGCACACTGACATCCCCAAGTCATATCCTTCCCACAGGAGAAAGGGAGGCACCGTGTATGATTTTAATGTGAAATTTCCTACCTTCAAGATAACGTAATTTCTTTTCCATTTTGAATGAATGAAGAGTTATTATATATAAGTATACAGCATAACATTACACTATTTGTTGGCTTAAAACTTACTATAAAGAGTTTTACTATTCAAGGATGTAGTACTAAACCTGTAGTACATGCATGAGAGCTACACCTGAACTTCAACAGCAAGGTAAAAATGAAGATGTGACCACAGAAGGAAAAGCAGCAGCTCTATTGCATGTACAGATTTTAGATGGTACAGATGACAGGGGGATTTACTGTTATCTTATGGAAAAGCAGAACATTTTACCATTGTGGAAAAAACCATCAACTTCTCTTGTTCTGAGCAAACACTGCTGCTAAGGAACAGCACGGGAGGCCCAGAGAACTCAGGCTTCCAGGCAACCTGACCTGCCCAGCTTGTGGTGTATCTGTGCCCTAAAAGCACTCTCTCCTTTTAAGTGCTCTTTTTGATACCATGTTTCAGAAAGCCGTGCTCATCCCTTGGAGCCAGATTTCCTTCATCCCCCTGGGTCTCTGTGGCTGCAGTCCTGCCTCATCACAGCACACTGCGGTTTGCAGGTGAAAGAAACAGATGTTTTCTGGGGAACACTTTCCTCACACAACAAGACCCAAACCACCAAGCACTCTGTACCTGAAATAGCTGCACTCATAAGAAGGCAATCTAACCTGACACTGAAAGGAAATGTCGCTGTTTTCCTGGTTTGATTGGATCTTAAAAGCTTTTTCGGCCCTTGTTGATCTTTAAATGCCTGCAGTCAGAGGTGTGCTTTGTGCTAATGTCTGAGTTTAAAAAAGAGGCCTCAGAGTAGCTCAGGGCAATGCCACTGAATTAGGAGTACATTGCAAGGCTTTTCAGCTATCTGCTGCTAAAATACACTTCATTTCAGTCATGCATAATTGATACTCTCAGTGCCACCAAATCTGCCAGTACAGACACAGGTTCTGGTTCAGAGAATGCCTTTGTAGCTGTACTTCTGGCAGGGCACTTTCAGCATCTTGGAGTCCAATTCTAGGCAGACAAAGGAGGAAAAGAGCACAGCACTTTGGCTGGATGAGGGTCATCCCCCTGTCACCTCACAAAAGCCACCAACAGGGGCCTTGGCTGCTCCCAGTACAGTCTCTCCAAATGCCAAGACACTTTGCATCAAAGAGAGGAAACGCTTGGAGAAGTACTCACCTGCTTTTTGTGTCTTAAAGACAATGCTCAAACCAAGGCTTCCTTAGGACTGCACCCACTGATTGCCTTGGCCACCTGTCTGCCAGCTGACAGAAAGCACCAGGACACTGCTCCCAAACACGGCAGCTGTGTCCAAACCAAGCTAGCAGAGAACCAGGCTGCCCTGCATGGCAGCAGTGGGCACTGCCAAACACCTGCAGAGGAGCTCCAGAATTGCACTGCCCCTGCTCCCTCCGAGCTGGCAGGAGAATTCTGGCCTGGCCCTATGTGTGACCACTGGCACACAAGACTGGGGGAGCTCCCAGCTGCCTACTTTAATATTATTCTGTGATGACTTTATTAATGTCATTGCTCACCACTGCTGATCTATTTAGCTATAAATTAAAAATATATGTATAAATATATCCATATGTGCATGTGTATGTAAATAGAAAATACATATATTCAACCTTAAGTAGTTTCTTACAAATAAAAACCAATAAAGAATAATGGAATAAAAGCAGCAGAATAAATATTTCAACAACAGATTAAGTTTCTGAATCATTACATTAAAGCAAACTGACAATTAACAAACTCATGTGAGTCATATGGGAGTCTCAGCTGCTTTGGGCACTGAAAGTTATAAACAATTCCAGTTACCTCCCATTATATTCTACATTGCTGAAAAAAGGAGATCAAAATAATGCAAAAAATACCCAACTGAAAGCACCCATCTGTGTATATAAAACGTACCCACAAAGCCACAGTTGTGCACAGCACCTCAGAACACTGCTGCAGGGATTGTGGGGATTCCCAGATGAAGTCCCTGCTCGGAGTGGGGCTCCCATGGGCTCAGGATCAGCTGGTGGCACACAGGGAGTTTGTAGGAGCAAGAAGGGAAGAGCTTTTACACAAGGGGCTGAGCACTTGTATTATTTACATTCTACACCGTGTTTTCTGCTGTCAATCTAGCCCAGTTTCAGCTGCAAATAAGGAGTTATCTTAAGAAGTACTTAATTATTCACAATTTCCATGGGGTTTTCTTGAACTTTTTTTTTTTTTAAATTTATTATTTTATTTCTACCACCTCGGAATTTTCAGGATCCAGATTTAATTCTTCTCCTTTCCTAGAAATAAATCCATCTTCTCCAATACAAAGAAATGTTATCTGCACTTCCTTTTCCAGAAGACAGATCTTGCATCTTTAGCTATAAAGATGCCCAAATGGTATTTATAGCAAACTAAAAAACTGGCAGTAAGCAGAAAGGAAAAGCATTCCCCTCCTAATAAACTTTTTTTTTTTTTTAATTTATTATTTTATTTCTACCACCTTGGAATTTTCAGGATCCAGATTTTTCTCCTTTCCTAGAAATAAATCCATCTTCTCCAATACAAAGAAATGTTATCTGCACTTCCTTTTCCAGAAGACAGATCTTGCATCTTTAGCTATAAAGATGCCCAAATGGTATTTATAGCAAACTAAAAAACTGGCAGCAAGCAGAAAGGAAAAGCATTCCCCTCCTAATACCCATGAAAATGCAATCTTAGGAAAATGTCAGTGGATGGTGACTGTGATCCTCTTGCTATATGTACCAGCAGGAATCACAGAAACTTTTCTGTTGGAAAAGGCCTTTGAGTCTACCAGTAAACCTAACACTGTCACTAAGCCATGTCCCTCTGTGCCACATCCACCTTTAATAAATGGCCCCAAGGAAATGTGGATGACAGGAAATTTAGTGATGGAGTTCCAAAAGGTGTGAGCTGAGAAGGAAGTGTGGCAGCTCTTCCCCACGTGAAAACCTGTGGTGAACAAGGATTTATCCACAATCTTGCCTGCAGAGGGGGAGCATGGAGGCAGTGAGAGCCTGTGGGGGGATTTAGCTGAGAGTTCTGCTGAGCAGGGGAAGGAAGGAGTAGAACAGGCTGCTCTCTGTGGTCCAGAGCAGAGTTTGCTCAAGCAGTGTGGGCTGACAGCCCCAAGGGGCGAGGCAGCAGAGACCACAAAGGGACAGTAGGGCTGACTCCAACATGGTCAGAACTCCCACCCTGCAGGAGGGAATGTCTGACTGGGAAGGCTGCTCAGACTGTGCCCCACCTCACATAAACACAGCCTCCCCTGCACTGGAACCAACCCCTGCAAGGCTGCTCACTCCACGGCAGTCCCAGCTCTGCCTGCTGCCCAAATCCCAGTTATTGAAAAAACGTGTGGTTCTCAGTCAGGATCTGTCTGACAACCACTGGATTCTGTCTGACAAAGGTTTCCAAGTTATCTGCTTGTTCTTTTCCTGCAGGGCTCCAAACACACACTGCAATGGTTCAGGGAGTAATAAACTCTTACTTAGAGTACAGTGCCATATAATCTCATCTGACCCAAGAGACAACATTGCAATCTCTCTCTCTTGGCCCCATAAAAACCTAATAAATTTGGTGAAACATATAAATGACATTCCACCCAAGGCAGATCTCTTTCAGTTCTATGATGCCTCAACAGTAATCTTTAATTGTTTCATCAATGCCTTCATGAGTGATCTGCAACTCCCCTGCATACAAGGCAAGGCCTTAAAAAGGGGGTTTTATTTTGAAATATTTCATTATTAGAGTATTTTATTTCATATTTTTATTGTCATTGGTTGTACTGCCTTCTGTCTCTCCAAGCTGAATTTTCTGAACTGGAAGGTTCTTTTTTCTGCTGTGCAGCCTCCCACTGAGGAAGTGAGTCCTCGGCGTAATGTCTTACCCCAGCTTCCTTCCAGAAAAGAGTCTTTACTAGGAGGTTTCTAAAGAAGCAGATCTTTCATCTGTTTCAACAGGAACCAAGAGCAGCCAGCTGGCACTTTCCAGGAGACTTCCCCTGCCTTTGGTTTGAAGACAGATTGCTACATTACTGCAAGCTGCAGTACTCACACCACTGTTCAATTCACACACACATCCAGTCCCTGCAGAGGCTGGATGGATGCCTGGGCACATGGATATTCCATCTTGAGAGCAACTGTAAAGACAGCTTGCAGAGGAAACAGAGCAACAGCTTCAGCCTGGTTCTAAGTAAGAAATCAATCTGTGGTCGAAGTCATTGTGCAGAAGGAAACCTGGGATATGCAACAGGCTCCATTATCAGCAGATGCTGCTGGGACAGAAACCCAGAATCCTGACAACAGATGGGGGGGCTTTGGGCCTCACTTGAGCAGATGATGCAGCAAGAGCACTGTGAGCTGACTGGAGCACGGCTGGGATGCAGCACAGCTCTGTGTCAGGGGGGCTGTGGGCACAGGATGGCCTGGGGGACTCTCAGTGCTTTTCCCAACCTTGTTCCCTGAGTATGGATCACCAGATCCACATCTGAGCTGTACAGTCAGCCTGAAGCAAACTCAGAAGAACCTGGGTTTGTCTCTGTGAAACAGCAACATTTGCTGAGTCTAAAATACAAAGCTAAGGAAGAATATGGCTGCCACCAAAACAATCATCAAGATAAGAAAAAATTAAGCAAAAGGATTCAAGAACAAACTGTTATAAACTGGCAACAAATAAATGTAATCTGAGAATTAGGAAAAGACTTACAATACATCAGAAGCCAGGCGTCTGGCAGGGCAGCAGAGGGCAGAGCAATCACTGCTGGCAGGGGAGCACCATCTGCTCATGAAAGGGATCCTTATGAAAGGCTGCATGCTTGGACAGTGGAAAACATTCCAGTTCTGTGCTCCTCTACCTGTCAGCAATGTCTTTACACCTCTTCACATTAATGATGAGAGACAACTTCACCCTCACAGCCGTGACTGCAGGCTCACCCCTTCTGGGAGTGAGCAGTTCCTACCCCACCCATTTGGTGACTATGAAATGCAAGAGCCTGACTCCACTAACTGCACACACATTTCTCTAAGTGTTGCTTAAGGTTTAATTCCTTTGATTCCTGCCTGGCTGGTCAGTGCACAGAGAACCACAAAGCCTGGAAGAGGCACCTAGAGAGAAGTCAAGCTGAAATGGTGTGCACTTAAGATACTCCACTTCCAGGAGTAGATTTCAAAGTAGATTTCAAAGTAGATACGTTTCAGCATTTGAAAATAACCATAAACTATTTTTTATCTATTGTTCAGCACTAACAGGGTTCTCTTAGAGCACTAACAGATGATCACCAAAGGAACTGGCTTAGAGTTTAAAGGCATCCAACCAGCTCAGACTGCCTTGCAAGGAACAACTGACAAAACCCTTTCCAGTGCCCTGCTTTGCCTTCTCAGACAGCTTGTGAATAATGTTAAGGGAAGCCCTCTGAAGCTCCAGAAGTTTTCATGCTCCCCTCCCAATATCCTACTTTCTTCACTTACAAAACAGTGGGCACCTACAGGGAGGGCAAGCTTTACTTTTCTTTAAAGCATGATCATAAATTGCAGCAGTCCCCCAAAGCACAAGACTTACTGCTAACCCCATAAAAATGGAAATTTGACTCAGAACAGTTAAAAAAAGGTTTTTGGCGATGTGCAGTTCCGGTTCTTGCTCAAAGGAATAGAGGGGTGGTATATTAATCTTAAAATATGGCAGTAGTGTAGAATTTCAAAAACTGAAATGATATATGCAGCAAAATGAGGAATTCCCACTAGGGACTCTAATTCATATGTTATGGGAGAGATTAAAGAATAATAAATTTTGGAAGGAAGTATTAATGGCTAGAGGGGGCACTGTGAACCTGGCATTCCCTGAAGTCTGGAACTTTGTATACCAAACACTAAAAATGATTTGTGCAGAACAAGAAAACATTAGTTGTTATTCTCACCATGACCAGTTACATACTGTACGGGGTAAGAACTCCCTTTATAATTTAGAACTTCCTTTATAATTTAGAGATTAATAGATAGGATGATATTTGCCATTATGTGAAATGGCAACCATCTCTGGGAAGAAGAAAGGAGCACTCAGGGTATTTCCCTGCTCTCAGAGAAAGGCTGACCACAATTCTCCTGAACATCATTAGCGATGCTGCTGTGCACTCACAGGCAGCAGCTTTCAGCCCAAGCTCTTCACAAACAGAGCTGAAGTGCTCTGAGAGTGCAGCAAATGTCAGAGCTCTGCCCTGGGTTTGCAGCTCCTCCAGCCCTGCCCTTCTCTGGGGTCTGTTTGTTTCCTGCTCTTGATACTGGTACCCTTTGACCTGCAGGCTGAAAACTGTTTCAGCCTTCACATCTGTCTGCTCTGGAGATAAAACTCTTGGCAGGAGAAATAAAACCTCAATTCAAAGCAAATTAAAGGTGAAAAAAATTCCTGCTTCTTTACCATATTAATTAGGAAATATCATATATCCATATATTTTCCACAGTGTTATTCCTACTGTGTCAGGAGGTCTCTTGGTGAACTGCTCTGGGGAGACAGAAGTGGCAGGCAGCAACCAGCTCATTGTTCCCAGAATTAGCACAGGACTGGCCTTCAGGAGAGGCATGAAATGTAAGCTGGGGAGTTATAGGACTCTTTCAGAGCCCAGTGTCCATCTGACCAGAGCTCTTGCTTCTCCCAGTCTCGTACCTGCAATTAAGGCACTTTAAATACAAAGAGCAGGAGATCCGCTGAAGGAAAATCTGGGTGAAAACATGCAATTGAAAACTCCCAAATCAGCCAGCACACACAGAGCTCTCCTGGTGCAGGTCACTGTGTATCCTTACACAAATTTGCTGAGGTGCTACACGTACCATGTGATACTGGGGTTACCTGACTTACTTTACTGAATGCTGTAGTAAATGGTTGCACAAAATCCTGTGTAAATACCAGAGACAAGCTACAGCTGCCCCTGAGGAGCTTTAACTTATGCACTGTCCCATAAAACTTCCAGGTAGGGAAATGATTAAAAAGTCTCAATGCTTTCTTATTCCATCAGCCCTTCATGGTGAAGAATTCTGCACTGAATGTTTCCATTGTTCTATATAGATGGGGGAAATAAGATTAGCCTGAGATGGAATATCCCATTTTCTCATGCAGTATGTTCTCTAGCCAACTCAAGCTTGCTGGTTTGGCAGAATTCAGAGCTCTCTGAAGTCAGTGATTTTTTGAAGGCTGACAAAGTTTCATTTGGCAAAAACACATGCATTCCATTCCATCCCCCACCTCAGGTGTTGTATGTAGGGCTAATGTTCTGCCAGAGCATAAAAGAACAGCACATCAGAGTGTGTTCTGCCAAACAGCTGAATTGTGGCTTTGAACTGCTGCCTTCCTCTCGACAGTGGAGGTGCCCTGGTCCCTCATTTCTCCTGTCCCTAGCAGTGCAATAGGCCATGGCAGGTATGTTCCAGAGCTCACAAGTGCCAAGTGGCACTCAGAAAGATTAGCTGCAGCCCTCACCCTGGAATCTTTAAGGATGAAAAACACAGCTTAGAGAAAACAGTTCCAAAGCAATCCCTAACATGGTCTGACACACAGGGCAACTTGCAAAATACAACCCTTGACCCCAAGGTTAAAACATTGGTAGCTGAAGTTCCAGGCAAAGCAAGTGGCGTGGGAAGCCCTGAAGGCAGCACAGGCAGTGTGACTGCAGGAGTACAGGAATTGTCTTTGCTTGTTCTCTGCAGAGCCACATCTCTGAGTATTTCACATGCCCCAGCAGGTGGGGAGATGGGAGATCCCACACCAACTGCTTTTGCTCTTCCCACACAGAGGACATGGAGGCACCTTCAGCCATGCCCTGCTGCCACCTGGCACAGCACAGGCAGCTCTGGCTGACACCTGCACTGCCCAGGAGGATGCAGAATGAGGAGATGCTGCCAGCATGGCAAAGGGAGGATGGTGAAAGCTGCTGCAGCAACTGCCAGCCTATCACTGGGAATAAAAGTTGGTGCCAGAGAGCTGGAGAAGAAAGCCCCAGTCGAGGTGGGGAGGGAGAACAATGAGGCAGGGCTGGCCCAGGATCTTTACTGCCTTCTCCACTCTGAGCTGAGATTTTCAGGTTACACAGAAGCAATCCCTAAGCCAGCACTGCAAAATAAGCCCAGAAATGCCATGTGAAACCCTCTGCCTCGACTGCCTGTGCCCTGGGCTGTGCACACTGAACACCACTGCTGCTGTGGAGTGTCTCAGGCACTCTGAGCTGGGCCCTGTGCTGGCAGCCCCATGGGATGACACTCTACCACAGACTGCTCTAAGAACACAGGGAATTTCTCCTGTCCAGCTCCTGCCTCATTCCACAGAAACTACTTGTTCAAATACTGTCACCCTAATTTAGGTTCTGACAACAAGCACTCAAGTCATACAAACACTTTGTATGCAATATAAAATACAGTGCACAAGAAACATTTCCTCTGGTACTTTTAGATGAACTCCAGAAATTGGAAATTTATTCTGCATATTCAGTATAAATGTTTAAATATAACAAAACTGCACCTGACCCAATATGTGAAGCAATCCATGCTTTCTTATTTGCTCAATGTCTTTATTTTTTTTTTCAGTGGAAAGCACAAATCCCTCTAGTCATGTAACCTAAGTGCAGAAATCAATCCTGAAGATTGGGTGTCTACTTTGTTTCAAGTGTGGGCAGCATTTTACAGGAAGACATGAATAATGAGTAATTCTGTTAACCTGGATGTTGGAATGAATACCTTGGACAGAAGAATTTTTCGATCAACCTCCACAGCACTAAAATTTCAGCAAGCCTCCTTACAGTGTGTGCAACACTCTTCAATTCCAAATGTAACCCGCAAGGAACACATGCATAAATTATAATATATCCACTGGGGAAACCTCTGAAATACTACAAAAAAAGAGGGAAATGCAGTTTAGGGGTCAGTCTGCTCAACTGTCTGCTTTTAAATACAATTTCATATCAGGAATAATTAATGGCTTTACTGTAGTTAGTGTTCAGATATTATAAAGTAGAAAAAACCAAAACAATTTTTACATGCTTTCACTACTCTGTAGAGAAAGGAGAGGATTATAATTTGAAAATGTCTAACAGCTTTTGAAGTAGCTGTGCCTTGAATTCTAAGGAGTTTGACCAACATAAAGATACCATGCAAACTTCTAATTCCAACAGATCCACAATAATTAAGCTAAGATGCCCAAGGAAGACTAACATACCACTAAGGCAGAAAATGTTGTCTCCTCTGGAATATTACATTAAAGCAGGAGACATTCTGCACTCCACTGGAAGGACTGGTGGATCACAGGAAAGGAGCTTTGTGTTTTCCAGAAAAAAATCAGGTCCAGTGCTTGCACAATAAAATGTGATCCAAGCAGATGTAACTGCTGCTGTCCCTGCAGCACAGAGCTGCCCAGCAGACACCCCGGGCAGCAGAGTGCTCCTTACCACGGCCACGTGGCACTCAGACATGCAAGCAGGATGCCCACACTGCCTTTCCCTCCTTTTCTGGCACCAGTGCTGCCCTGCCCAACACTGGCAGCTTTAGGGAACTGGTGAGAGCACAGCCTCCAGGCAAGGCAAGCCTCACAGCTGATGCAGGAGTCCTCTCCAAACCACAGAAATGCAAGTGGCCAAAGACCAAAACTGTTTTTCAATGTTCTTCCCAATTTCCCTGCTTTTACCTGTGAGTGATTATCCTTTGGCCAACTTTCATTTGGCTGCTGCTTCTCCAGTGTTTGGTGGATGTAACCATGAGGACACTGGGAAAGTACATCATAGCCATTTTCTTCCCCAGTCATTTCTTTGGCTCTGTTTAGAACCTGCTCCCAAATACAACAGTTCCTGCAACTTCAGAGCAGATGCAGCCTCTCTGCAGCAATGGGAAACTGCAGCCTGCAGGGAAGCAATGAATCCCTGCAGGAGGGAAGGTGCTCAGTGGGATCCCACTGTGGAGGATCAGCTGTGCACTCACCTCGTGCAGGTCGCAGCTCAGAGATGCTCTCGGTGGCTTCGTCGTCTGAGTCCTCAGTGGCCACCACCTTGTACCTCTTGCTGCTCTGTTTGTTCAGCACGTGTGGGACCTGCAGGGCAGCCTCTCTCTCTGCAGCTAGGTCCAAATCCTGCTGAGCAAGGTGGGCCCTCAGCTGCCTGATTTCAAACTAGAGGAGAAAACAACACCACAAACCGATGTCATGTGAGCACAGGCAGAAGTTTATATGTTACAAGTGGGGACCTATTACTCATCACTAAACACTACAGGTCTGGTAAAACAAATAGTGTGGTTGAGCCAGGACATGAGTCCAAGCTGGTGGTGCTCTCCCAGAGCCTATGTAAGCTGGACCATTGCTCACACAGCTAAAGACAGTGACTGCCTCATGCTGGTCCTCTGTTCTGGACAGCTAAGTCCTGATGGTAAGATTCAGGACAGTTTTAACAAGTCTTACTGCCCAACCTCATGTAACCTTTATAGCAGGAGACCATTTTTAACACTCATTTAGGGCGTTAGGTTCATGACAAATATCCCTAACCAGACTTTGTAATGAGGCTTCCAGTGAAGGGGAGGTTCTCTGAGCAGCACCCAGAATGGTCCTCCCTCACCAGTGAGACAAGGGGAGGATACTACTGTCCTCTTCTGACTTGAAATTTTCTGTACTCAGCAGTGTGCAGAAAACCCTGGGGAAGATTACCACTTTTCTGGCCATTCTCTCAAACATGTTAAAGAACTTCTGCAGCCACAAGGAGATTTGCTCATGACTGGTGTTATAAAGCAGACACCTGAAAAAAAGAAGCTACCAGGTACAATCTGACTGAGGGATACAGCAGATTTAGTTTTTGATGGCCAGTATCTTCCACAATGCAAGAAGGAAAACAGTGTTTTTTGGAGAGGCTGCAGAGACTCTTTATACCCTTACATAAGCAGGAAAAAACTCCCTGTGCCACACAGCACAGCTGTGGGGCTGCAAGGAAGTTTCTCTTTAAAAGAGTAACTCTTTAAAATCAGCAGTACAGCAGTGACCAAGTCATGTCTAATTCTAGAGTTTGAGAGGGAAACACACATGAGGTGAGTAACAGGACACGGCAGCTGCCACTCCACAGCCACGGCACACACGGAATTGGCACCTCCATGCTAGAAAACTGCTGTGGAACAGCCCTGACTGAGTGTACCTGGCTGTGCCTCTCACCCTCAAATGTGACTCAGATCTGCTTCACTGGCAGATTTTGGGACCCATCACCGCACCCCATTCATTCCACTGCAGTCAGACATGGTGCAAACACCGGGGAGGGGAAAGCAGGCAGAATTTCCACAAATTCAGGAAAGGAAAAGGGATTCCAGTTTGCCACACCTGGAGACGATCTGCTTTTCAGAGCATCTGGGAAGGAACTACAGTAACTGGAAGGCCCATTGCAAGACTCAAATCTAGGGAGCCAAAGGGCAGCTCAAGCTTTCCAGATCCCATTAAAGCAGCTAATCCAGGGCTCTAACAAAGCACACAGCTTTTCCTCCATCTGCAATCCAATGCACAGAGGCCTGGCAGCTGCAAACAGCTGGCTGCAAGTGCTCACTGCTTTAACCAAAGGTCTTCTGGCAGTGGCAGTCAGGTGTCAGGTGGAATCAGCAAATGTCAAAATTCTGCCCTGCCCCCTGATTTCCTGCAATGAAGCCTCCATGGCAGATTCTTGTTATTGTGTTAACCTATTGCTAGGAAGAACTGGCACTGCTAACTCTGTTCCCAGCCAGCCTGAAGCATCCTGAAGCTCAAGGTGCTTGTGCCAGTATGAACATAGGGAATTTCAGGTTTTATCCTTGACTTGAGAAAAACAAGGAATCACAAGGAATACCTTACATTCCACCTTTAAAGACAGAAAGATACCCTTTGGTTTAATGGAAGAAATGCATTCAAACAAATTGGGCAAAAAAGAAATTTGGAGATTTTTTTTTTTCATGTTGTCTAGCTCAAACATAAGTTCTGTTTTTCTACATTTCACCCTTCAAAAACATTTGCATGTGTCAGAAAAAGAAATAACTGTCATTGAAATGCTTAATTCTGGCCCAGAGTTATGGTACGATTTCCTTTTTCCATGCAAGACAAAAAATCTGGCAAGTATTTTTTAAAACAAATAAACAGAACTAGCTAGAAGTCAGCTCAACAACTATGTCTGCATCAGATCCAATTTAAGGAGCTTCAGCATTTACAAAGATTTGCTGAGCATCGTAACAATCAGAAGCCTGAACGCCTCACTGCGTTATACAGGTGTGAAGGAGGAGGTCACAGCAGAAACGGGGGAGAGCCCAGACTCCTCCTGCACTCACAGTTCCTGAGGACAAAGTGAGCATTTCCAACCAGCACGGGTCACTGCCAGACCTTCCAGCCCGCACGGCCGGGCAGCTGCTCCGAGCCCGGCCCGGGAGTGTCCGCACACAGCCCGGGAGTGTCCGCGCCCGGCCCGGGAGTGTCCGTGCCAGCCCGGGAGTGTCCGCACACAGCCCAGGAGTGTCCGCGCCCGGCCCGGCAGTGTCCGCGCACAGCCCGGGAGTGTCCGTGCCAGCCCGGGAGTGTCCGTGCCAGCCCGGGAGTGTCCGCGCACAGCCCGGGAGTGTCCGCGCACAGCCCGGGAGTGTCCGTGCCAGCCCGGGAGTGTCCGTGCCAGCCCGGGAGTGTCCGTGCCAGCCCGGGAGTGTCCGCGCCCGGACCGGGAGTGTCCGCGCCGCCGGCTCGGCTCCGGCCCGGCGCGGACACGGGCCCGCAGCGCCGCGCTGCTGCCACCTGCCGAGCACAGCGGGAACTGCAGCCGCGCCACCAACCGCGGGACACACCGGGAACGGACACACCGGGAACGGCACACACCGGGAACGGGACACACCGGGAACGGGACACACCGGGAACGGCTGCCACCTGCCGAGCACAGCTGGAACTGCAGCCGCGCCACCAACCGCGGGACACACCGGGAACGGGAACACCACCGGGAACGGGAACACACCGGGAACGGGACACACCGGGAACGGGAACACACCGGGCACGGGAACACCGGAAACGGACATACAGGGAACGGGAACACACCGGGCACGGACACACCGGGCACGGGACACACCGGGCACGGGAACACCATAACAGACAGCGAACTGGGCTCCAGTGTCACCCTGTCACAGCCACCAGACTGGGGCACTGCTGTCACCCTGTCAAGACACCAAACTGGGCTCCACTGTCCTCCTGTCACAGGCACTGAACCTGGGCACTGCTGTCACCCTGTCACAGATACCAATCGGGGTGCCAGTGTCACCCTGTCACAGACACCGAGCCCGGGTACCAATAGCCCCTGTCACAGAGGAGAAACAGAATTTTTGTTCATAAAAGGCCTGGATCTAGAGAGGTGATTGTTCGGTAGGAAATGTTTCCTAAGCATTATCCCAGGATCCTGCAGACGCTGGAACACAGTGTCAGCCACTCAAAGCAACCCCTAAACCAAAGGTTGAGTCTAAGGGCATGTTCCTTACAGGTGAAATGCAGCTGCATGAGCAAATTAGGTTGTAGGTGCTTCTGTCTACTGAAGACTATATTGTGTTCCTTACAGGTGAAAAGCAGCGAGAGGCTGCATGAGCAAATTAGGTTGTAGGTGCTTCTGTCTACTGAAGACTATATTGCACACTGACCTCAGGCAGTTCTAATGTGTACAAGAGCTAATGAGATTGCTCTGACTTCATTCAGGCAGTCCAGAGCAGCTAAAATAAATCATTAGAAGGTATATATAACAGTTTTTTTAAGGTAAAATTCTGGGCCAAGGGAACATGTCGAATTTCTATTTGCAGTAGGAGCTGATGTAGCGACCTGAGCGTACACCTGGACCCGCACAGCTGGACTGAGGAAAGCATGGTCTGTACTTCAGGTACACCATCCTTCCCTCAGCCTGCAGGGCAGGGGCACACTGCACATATCATCAGATGACAAAAAAAGGCATATAAACTTAAACACATGCTTTGGTTTGTTTATTTTAACTCATAGGTATCAGCTCTGTGGAAGAACCTTGCAAATCTCAAAGAGAGCCAGTGAGCAAACAAATGCTCTTGTGTTGAAGATAACTTGTGACAAAGGAGATAAAGGTAAATCCCCTCCTGACACCTATGACATTCATGTTTCTTAATTACACATACTTTGGTAGCTTCTGGTGGGTATTTACCAATAAGTTCCAACATACTCTGTAACAGAAAAAATATTTTTGATAACTTCATAGAATCCCAGCATAATCTAAGCTGCAATGGAGCTGGGAGGGCCATCTAATCCAACATCTTGCTTAAAGCAGCTCCATTTAGCTCAAATTCTGACTATCTCCAGGCTGTGTGTACACAGCACCACCTCCCTGGCAAGATGCTCCAGTGCTTGCCCATTCTCACAATGAAAATGTTTGTTCTTGTATTTCACAAGTTTGCACAGTCCATGCTTGTCTACTGTCTCTGTGCATCTCTGAGAACTGTCTGGGTAACCCACCACGATGGAGCTGAAGACAGCAACAAAGGTCTAATACATGTGGCTGATGTGAAAATACACTCATTACCAAGAAAAAGGGAGATACAGAATGCTTTAGAGAAGAATGAATAACTAGATTGTCTGGCATGAAGAGAAAGTTCACCAATGGGAAATTTAAACTTACCATTTTCAAAATCTGTTACATGTCCTCTTGCAGAACAAACCTGGCAATATTTTGTCAGGAGACAAACTAAAAATAGTTATGCGGCACTCCTGAGCACTTCCTCACTCAAATAATGCATTAGGTGATTATTTCTAAGCAGGTAAATTGACAGACCTACCCGGAGCTCTAGGTAACGTCTCCTTTCACATGCCTGCTTTTATTAAGCGGGCCACCCATCCTAGCTGATATTTTATAACACACATGTAAGACCCGAAAAAAGCCTTAGCAGTGAGTCACGGAGTACTCCCCTTCAATGGTCCCACAGCAGAGTACGACCGACACAGTCTCTGAGAGATCAATGAACACTTTAGCCAGAAGCTTACTTGTGTCTAATGCAGGAGCAATAACTTTGCTCATTCTATTAGTGCTGTCTGTACAGAATGCCCTGCCCTAAAACTCATCTGCCACTGGGATACAATCCAATGTTTATTTCCATTAGTTTAGCCATTGTTGGTAACAATAAAAATCAGGAGACAGTTGCAAACTAATGATTTATGGGTAGAATAAAACATGGGATGACCTTGGCTGCCTTCCATCCACCAATAAAATGACTAGTAGTTAGAAATAAATTGAAATTATTGCGAGAGGATAGCATACGTTATTTCTCCGATAGGTAATTTTACCAGCTAAATAGCCCTGTCATTAAACTGGCAGCTGTTGTACAAATTATATTCCAAGATAAAAAAAAAAATACAGCTCCCATAGTTGTTGCAGTGTTAAAAATGCTGAAAACCTCAGTTCTACAGGAACTGACAGAAAAGGAGCTCTGGTGTGATAAGGCTGAGCACATACTCCTGGCTGTGTTCAGCTGAATGACTCTTCTGAAAGCTAAGCAAAAAAGATCAGCTAAGTATATCTATTACCACAAGTGGAAATTCCTTTACAGGTGATTCCAGAGAAAAAAACCAATCTTCCCTAACTGGAATTCGTAGCTAATGGAACTTCAGAACTTTGTTTTGCAATTTAAATTATTCTGATAAAACAAAAGCAATATACTCTGCATATTCTTGACAGTGACTGCAGTGATACTTCTTTTCCTTCTACCTTTACCCATTTTTAGAAATCCCTCATGTTCCATTCCTGCTTAACAATCTCTTTTTTTGGCCACTGGAGAATAAATAAAAAGCAAACTATTCAAACAGTTGCAGTGGGGTACTACAGAGAACAAAGTGGTGGTCTGTGCAAGTATAAATTATAAATATATTCTGTTTTTCAGATGTACTGTTAGCCAAAAAGCAACATGTGGAAAGAGTTTCCATGTTTGCAAAACTACATCTCCAATGTCAGTCAGGAATGGAAATGTATTTTATAGCTGTAGTACCCCATCACTGGTCAAAAAAAACCCCACGACTGACAAAAGAAGGAGAATTCAAAAAGATGAAGGGAGGTTGTATCTTTCCTGCTTTTAATTTTTAAAACAGAAATCCTGGTTTTGTCTGCCTAGCATTAAGCACCAGCTTCAAATCAGCATGGGACTTCTCAGAGAACCAGCCACCAATTATTTGTGTTTTAAATCCCAAGTAAAACAGGCTAACTATTTTTTCTGAATCCTCTAACGAAATAATTAATACTTTGCTCGAAACTTTCAAGATCATTTCATCTGCAGAATATGCCAGACCTTGAGAATTCCAACTCCAATTGCCTGAACAGCAGCAAAGCAGTAAGAAACCAAACACAGGATCTCAGAAAAGAAAGCACTGGGAAACCTTTCCACCAAGAATGTTCTCAGCCCCATCTCTAACTACGGAATAAACGCAAATCACCGGTGTGGTCACAAAGGTGCAGCACAGGGTGAATCAGTGCCTGCCCCCGTGCTGGGCTGCAGGGAACCACGGTGCCCTGTCTGCCCCAGCACCGCCCTGGCACAGCTGGCACCACATGGACAGGGCAGCCTGGAACCCTCCTGGCTGCTGCTCTGCTCTGGGCACTGCCAGACTATGGTAGGCAAACCTTCCCTCAGAACAGACAAGCACATGGAAACACCACGAACCAGTAACCCTTTAGAAAGCTCAGGAAAGATGATCACAAGAAAAAGCAAAAACCTGGCAGAAATTCAGACATTAAATACCATTAGGAGCCATTTTCCCCATCAGATGCTGTATACAACGTTAATGTGAATATTATAATGCTGACAACTTTTTCTTGACTGAATTATGAAGCTAATAATTTACAAATAAAGGATGCAGTACTCCTGTCAATGTCTTATGTTACTAACTGCAGCAAATTAGTACATTTACCTGATATTATACAGCTGAGACAGTTGTTTGGCAGCAAGTCAGGCCAGTAACAGGGATTTAGCATGCTGTCATCTTTCTATAGACTGTATTTTTCCATAGCAGATGACACTTGAAGGCTGCAAGAGAACCTGCTCTGTTTTCTCAGATTTACGCCTCTCCCAGCGAAGCATTTCTTTCTTTGCTGTACAGATTGTGACCATCAGAGCTCAGATTTAGGGTGATTCTGGTCAGACATTCAGGAGTAGCTGGCTCAGAAAGAAGAGCAGCAAGAGCTGCTCCTGAACCCCACCTGGGATCAGACTATAACATCAAAAACTGTTTAGAGATTGAGAGTGTTATCTGGCTGTACAGCAAAGTTCCTAAAAACAATTGTTTTACAATTTACGATTGTCAAGACCTTTAATATGGTCTGACAGACAAAATACTGCACTGGGACTCAAGAAATCAGCGATTTCTCTCCCTTGTAAAATGGGTGTATACCATTTATCTGGCAATTTCACAACCTTGACAGAACCCAAATCACCAAATATCATCGTGCAAAGCCGTTATGAAGAGGACTGCAGTTTTGCCACCCAAGACAATATAGTTGGCATTTACTAATTTTTTGCAGAAGCCAAGCCTTACGTTTAGAACTTTGTTATGGTTAATATGAGTGACTCAAAACCAGTGTTGTGAAATTACACACTGTCTACAGTTCTTCCTAAAGCACCACACAGACAAAGCAACTTACCACCACCAACAGTTCACTGCAGAATCCTAGGCTGACATCCACGAGATCTGGACCTAAACCTAAAAATCAGTTGGGGACCTAAATATTGATGTTTTTTTTATTTCAAAAGTACCTGCCACAAGCCAGGAGTGGTATTTGAAGTTAGAAATCTCCAGGATTTATTTGGACTATATCTCATAGTTCCCCTTTCACTGAAACAAGAAGTAAATTACCTGGGGATCATCCTGTTGTGGTCTGATGGTCACCTCAACACTCACTTATCCCGAGCCTCAACATCCATCCCTGCTTTCTACTTTAAAGCAAGCTAGTCAAGAACTCATTTGCATAAGACAAATGGCAAAAACTCCTGGCTCATTGCCCCAAAAATGGTTTTACACCTTTTTCATGTAAAATATATTCACTTGAGATATTTCAAACTTCACCTTCCCTTACCTCTAGACTGAATCACTGAACATTTGGGGGCCTGGGAAGAGTCTTAAATCTTGACTTGCTTCCAGGAACTAGAAGCTTCTACTGCAACATTTTGAGCTTGCCAGGAGTCTCTGACTGACCTACAGGGAAGCCCCCTCTTGCATTTAAAGCAGGGAAATTAATTCTTTTAAACTGCACATCCTTTCCCTAGGAATACTAGCTGCAGTCTCCAACAATGGCTTTTGTACGTTACTACTATGTCAAACTAGCTGTTCTCATTTAATAAATGACATACTGGAACCATTTATTTTCTGTTCCTCACATTTGTTTTCCTCACCTCTGAAAACACAAGCCCAGCAGCAGAGGCAGCTGACTGCTGTTTGACAAATACCATGCTGACAATATCCTGGCTCCAGCTGATGCTTCTTTAGCACTGAGACCTGTCACCTCACAGCACAAGTCCCAGTGGTACTTCTCAAAGCTCAGCCTGCAGCGAAGTACATGAACTGTTTGACTTGCCTTGACAAGATATGCGTAAATAAAGACATAACTGAACTTTACCCCTTGTTCTTGGCAGATCTGGGTTAGTCTTTCCAGCTGCTCATCTTGAATAACTTTTGCCTTCTCATATTGCTGAATCATCATCTCCATCTCCACTTTCACTGGAAGGACATATGCTGGAAAACACAAATAACACTTAAAACAACCCAGATGTGATTTGTTTTTTTATCAGGAAGAAAACCTTTACAGGCCAAAGAATATCATCCCTTTCCCTTGCATCCAGAGAACCAGAGTATTTCCAATAGAAGCAGCACTAGAGTACATTTTTCAGGGAAGGATTTCTAACACAGGAAATGCAGGGTCTAGATATTTTTTTGGTCAGACCTCCATCTGCCTGGCTGAACTGAAATGCATGCTGCCTGCTCTTCCTAGATTCCATGCTAGTACAGCTCTTCCCCAGTGTTTACCACAGATTTCCTGAACTACTGGGTAGGAGGATTTTCTCTTTAGAATCACTCCCGTTCCCTCTAAACCTGAACAGCACAGCTCCCCCAGGAAAAGAACTATTCCACAGCCCTAACCATTTAATTCCTAGACGTTGTGGTTAGAAATCAGTCCTTAATGGACACAGCAGACTAAGAAAGATATTTTGAAGAAACAAAAAGGGCATTTATCTTATATGGCTTTTCAAGTTACAGGCCAGTTTTCAATGCGTTCTCTGAATGGCTCTAGAAATTTTGCTCATGACTAAACTATGGCAAACTCACACTGACCAGAAAAGCTGGTCAATACATACTGCAATTAATGTTTTCTGAAGCTACACAAAATACTGCCATTTTGTATTATGTATTATTTGTATCAGAGGGCTATGAGCTCTCCTGAACTCTGACTACAAAGTTTCCTGGGCATTTAAACCCAAATCTGTTTAAACTCTGAACTCTGAACACAAAGTTTCTTGGGCATTAAACCCAAATCTGATTTTTCACACATGAGCAAAATGGCCATTCATTTTCCCTAAGCTGCCTGAAGCTGCTGAGCACACAGTAACCTACACTAAAGTCCTTGCCTCCAGGCCCAGCCACAGACTCTGCTCTCTGCAACCTTGAGTCGCTGGGGCCTTTTCCTCTCCCCTGGCAGATCCCCACGGAGATCTGTGCAGCACACCACCAATATGCACTTCATTTCCAGGATATACAGCACTGCAGAGAGCACTTCCTGCTGGGAATCCCCAGGGCAAGAAAATCCTCCTGGAATCCCACATAAAACTTATTTACTGACAAAAACTTAGAAAAGAAAGTCCCAAGACAGAGCTGGCTGTATGGTTATGGGGAGGGTGCAGCAAATATCAGCAAAGCAGAGAATCAATTATTTTGCAGAATCAAGAATGACAACTGGTGGCAAGAGACATGAAGCAGGTCAGGACATTTACTTTACAGGACAGGGGATAGGAAGGTGCCTAACAGGAAAACAAACCAATAAATTATAAAGGGTCCTAGAGAGCAGGAGATACAGCCATGATCTCCAGACCCACTCTCCTCCATGGGAGTCATAACTCTCTTCTGTTCAGTGCTAGCAACATGTAAGAGAAAGGACAATGACAGGAACAGTGGTAGCAAGAAATCTTTCTGTATTTTTAAAACCTCTTTTCCCCAGGCTGCCAGGTGATGCTTGCAGTCACAAGCTGAGTCCCCACTCACCATCAATGATCCTCTTCACCCTCCATATCCGCAGAGTGATGATAAGGCTGATGGCATCCCACGGGCTGCTGGGGCCGTTAGCCACTGTTGAGGCCACCATTGGTGCCAAGGACAAGATTATGATAGCACCATCAAACACCTAGAGAGAAATCAGTCTTTTCAAACTTTTCCTTAACGTCATATCCCTGCTGTTCCTCTTTGAAATCTTGAAGGAGTACCTCTTTGTCCAAAAGAAATGCAATTATGTACCTATTTGAAAGGGATATGAGAGGTGGCCAAGTCACAGAAAGGCTGCATCCTTTTTAGGTAGCACAACAGAATTCCTTAGTGCTTTTTATGAGGTGAAGAAAGATAAACTGTGGTGGAAGGGAAGGGGGAGAGAAAGGTATTTGGAAATACTGGCCAAAATCCCCAAGGAGAAGTGATAGTCTAAATGTTATTACAGCCAAAGAGTTTTACCATCACTGGTATTTATTACCTGTTACTTGGCATAGTGTCATCTAAAAAAAAAATGCAGTCCCTGCCCATAGATCTTACTGTCTAAATGAAGAGATCAAGAAAACAAGTAGAAAAAGATGGAACCAAGAGACTTAATGGCTCTTGGCCATGTCCTGGCTACTCACATGTGGGGATGGCTGTGCACCTACAGAAGGACTGCCTGCTCTCACTCCCATGGGGCAGCGAGGCTTGCAAGGAGTTTGGTAATTGGCACTGCTCTGAATGACTTATGTGACACTGGCTGCACTGGGATTAGATCAGAAAAAGCAATTGTGCAAAGAAATGAGCCAGTCAATGTGTTTCAGAGCAAAGTGGCAGCAGTGCTGTGTCTGTCCCACACTGGCCCAGCAGAGGAGAACAGAGCATCACATTCTCACTCCTGCTGGAACCCTCCCCTGCTGCCAAGGCCCACTGATTAACTGTTTGCATAAAGAGGCAGGGCACGGTTTTTGTAACAACTACTTATTCAGAACTGTGTATAACCATTCAATGTATTGAAAAGAAATACTTCTTATTGCAACCACTCAATGGGCGGTAAAAAATATCACTATCCCAAATTACCAAGATGAATTATCAGAAACGGCTGCATTTAGCCTTAATAGTCAGAAACCCTGAATCAACTATTTAAGTTTCATTTATTTTTTCAGCAAAACAAGTTAAAATGTTTACAACTTCATTACAAAAATATGCAAAAATATGCACTGATTTCTCTTTTCGAACACCCAGATTCTTCCGGTTCTTCCTGCACAGTAGTGGTTTATGAGGCAGTGTCAAGAAAGAGCTTTCAATTTTCCTGATCTCCAGATTTCTGCTCAGATTGGGATTATATATTATTTATTACACATGAATTTCTATTTCTTTCTCTACAAGAGTATATACATTCTATGTATTTTTTAATTTGAGGTACTAATTACAGTGCTTATCAAAACAATTTCACAATAAAAATGGGGGTTTTACCAAACTAGTATTTACTACCAGGAAACTACATGCAATTTTTCAACTAACTCAACTAATTTCAACTCAATTATGGCAATGGGGATATAAACCTCAGGTGACAATTTTTACATCTCAGGGTACCAGTATCATCAGTTAGACCAGCACAGCTCTAACACACAAAGAGCAAGAAGACCAAAATCCCTCCCTTCATAAAATATTTTCAAATATTGCAATCTTCTGAGTCTCTCAAAGCAAAAGGGACTGCAACACTCAGCTATGGATAATGCACATAATGAAAAGAATGTGTGTATTTATCTGCCTTAAAAGAAATTGTGTTGCACCAGGTTAGTAACAAAGCCATCCAAAGCAGTTCTTCATGGTCTTACTGGGGCTGCCTGGAAAACAGTACCAAGAGAGGGAGCTTACCTCTATTTTGTTTTCAATGTAATCCCATATGCCAAGGACCACAATCCTCAAAATTGTCTAGTAAAATAGATTAGGGGGAAAAAAGATTATGAATGTTATTGCAGTCTTAGATAAACATTTACTCCTTTACCTATTTAGGGAATAATTTTTTGGTCTTATTTAAGCACTATATATTTCTTCTAAATAATAATCTAGAAATGGCTAAACTTCCATATTTAAAAAGCATATATTGCTTCCCAACCAGTATATTGACTTAGCAAAACCTCCACAAACACATTCCAAGTTCAAATGCTCATCAGTCTTTCCATCTTCCTAAAATTTTGCTTTCAAATTTGTGTGATTTAGATCACCAACCCCCCCAAGCCTCCCAACCCAAGCCTATATAAGATCCACCATGGGGCTCCCTCAGTCAGAATGGGAGAAAAAAATCTCTTTTCTGGCTATCTTTGATATGCCAGTGCTCACTGATTTTCTAAGATGCCTAAAGGTACTGACATTTCATCAGCCTGAAGAGCAGATGCCCTTCACTGCAGTTGAAGGCAGTTCCTTTATTTTAAGATCCCAGAATGTCACAGGATAAGGGAGAAAAATATCTCTGTGATACTTCTCTATGAAGCAAAACAGCAATAAGTAGCCTCAGCAGCTAAGAGGAATAAAGAAAAAACACAGAATGAACCAATGGTGAATTCCTATTAAAAATCCAATGGCACCTTTCCTAATTTTTAATTTGGCTTTCAGAAGACACAATAGAAGAAAAAATCCATCAGTCAACTTGCAATTGATATTGAACTCACATAAAAGCCTAATTGGTAGGGATGTTTCCTGCCAACAGCACCAAGAAGGTCAGATTTTGACAGACATGAGGAGTTGGCAGCTGGGAGCCCTACAAGGGCCACCAAAATGCTACTTTCTCCATTGAAGAGCAGCTAATGCCTCAGTGCTCAGCAGGCCTACATGTGAGGGGGTGACCATGCCTAGAACTGTGCAGAAAAAAGTGACTCTGATGAGTACATGTATCTCCTCTTCACCACGAACACAAACCTTAAATGCCAAGCAGCTCTGAACTGATGCCAATCATTCCAGCAGTACCTAATTGCAGAACAACACTGAACTGTTCAGTAGTGCTCCTGTGTGTGGTTTTGCCAACCCCCACGAGCCCAGCTGGCCTGGGGTGACTGTGCTCCATTCTCCTGGCACTGCAAACCTGGATAACAGCACTCACCCTGCTGTGGGGCAGATGGTACTTCCAGAGCCCAGCCCCACAGCACCACGGAGCAGGAAACTGGAAACTTTCCAGCCAACAGCTCAGAAACAGGGTATGCAGAGGCACAGGCCAAGGCTGGCTCAGAAAGGGAGGCATGAGCCGGAAGACAAAATGCAGCATCCTCTTTACAAGAAATGATGATACTCTACAGAGACAGCAAGATCCACCAATGCTGCCAGTCTGTACTCCTAAAACCACTGTACTTCCAAAGCACTTCACAAATGCAGCATGGGAGTAAGGCTCTCTCCATAGCAACCTATAAATAAACCTCAAGGTTTATTTATTATGTGGAGGAAGAGATGCACAAGAGCAGGTGCTCAAGTCCCTTAATGACCCCAAACCGGCCAGCACGATGTGATCTGACCCAGGCACAAGGTGTAAGCACACGTGCTGCTGACCAGCCAAGGCACTCCTGCAGCCACAGCTCAGCTCCTGAGCTGAATTCTGCCAGGAAAACCATCACAGCTCCTCTGCCAGCACCTCCTTCCCTCCCCACTGAGAAGCTGCACAAGAGGCTGAAGTACAAGTGACCTGTGAGCCTGTCAGTTCAGCTGCATCAGTTACCTGGGGTGCATACAGGTTCCACAGCAGGCAGCCATGGGGAAATACATGAGGACAAGCAGAGCCTTCTGTAAAGCTTGGGGCATCACCTCTCCTACAGCCACACTGTTGAGAGCACAGCTCAGGCTCTGCTATGCTTGGGCAGTACTTACGAAGTGTCAGGTCAATAAGCAACTAACAGAGGATGGCTCAGCACCTAACAACTTCACAGAAACTGAGG
Organism: Pyrgilauda ruficollis; assembly: GCF_017590135.1. Classification (NCBI taxonomy): domain Eukaryota; kingdom Metazoa; phylum Chordata; class Aves; order Passeriformes; family Passeridae; genus Pyrgilauda; species Pyrgilauda ruficollis. The sequence continues at coordinate 1,334,190 of NW_024531710.1, forward strand.
GTGAAAGTCTTCCTTCTTTGGACAGGTGTGCACAAAGGTATTTTCACTGAAATGAGGCATATCTGCACAAAGAAACTCCTCGCAACCCTAAATATGATTTAACATTGGACTGGTGAGGGAATGTAAAAAGGTATTTTCCTTCCTGCCTTTTCAATTCCTGACTTCAGCATTTAAATCAGACTGTGCTACTGCCACATTAATGGGTGTGTGCAGCTCCAAGGGCTGGAAGCTAACACAAATGTCTTCATTGCCACTCTGTGCTGTGAATCAGCACAAGCCAGCAGTGACTGAAAGTCTACTTGGCAGACATTTAATGCAGGATTGGGTGTTGGTGTCCAGCACAACATGCCCAGATGATCAGCAGCTTGGTTCTCAGCTCAAGCAGACACTGCAGGAAGGTGAGTACAAGGGTGGGATAAGCCAGCTCCTCCCAGCACAGAGGTGCACCCTTCAGAACCAGCTGGGCACAACTGGGGGTAAGCTTAGGAAACACTTATTCTGCATGAAAGCTCTTCAAGCTGTGCACCAGCACTGTCACTCTTAACACACCCATCACCACTGAAGGGCCAGGAAAGGCAGTCTGCCCTTGGTGACCCCAGCTGGGCCAGCCTGTGCCAGCACAGCTCCAAACCAGCCCTGGCTGTCCCCACTCTGCCTCTGAGTGTCCATGGCACAGAGAACATCCACTGCTGCTGCCACAGCTCTCACCCAGAAAAGGTGGAACCAAAGAAATTTGGACTGTACTGGGCACCTCCTTGATTGCTCAGTATAATAAATGCTTTGACAGCAAATTAAAGCATTGGAACTTCTTATATATAACATTTTAGTATTTTTTGCAAAGCAATCAAAAATATGTTTCATACAAATACACACATATTGCATTTGATTGTATACTGTCTCTGTACAGAACTTTAAAAATAAGGACCTGTAGCCAAATCTGAAAAAACAAAGAGATAGAAATTAACAATCCAGGAAACTTCCTACCTACTCTTCAAGGACCAAATTGAAAGATGCATATGAATTAGAAGAGAATTGCAACTGTAAAACATTCATCACAGACAAAACCAATGTTAGTCACAATTCTAGCATTTTTAAGTACAAAATTCTACAAGAAAAAGGGAAAAACTGGAGTAGAACTGCTGTTTCCTACTGATGTGCAGGCATGTAACAAATGCACACAGTTTTGCATTACACCACAGGCATTCTGCATTTTTAAATACAGATTTGAAAAAAAAATTAAGTACCAGAGTGAGCACTTTCCTGTTAAAAGAAAGCACAGCCAGACTGGATTTTTTTGTACTTGGAAAATAAAGCTTTAATGTTTTTTGACCATAAGCCTTTTACTTAGAAAGTCCTTAACACATATATTTTTTAGTTCTATCAGAAATACATTTTTCTTCTGCTAAAGCTTATTTATTACATAAAAGTTTGTCCAGTGCACTAATAAAAGGCAAATGACTGAAAAGTTGTGTTAATTTCTTTAAGCTAAAGTAAACCCAGATAAAATTTTAAATCATTTTTCAGATAGAAATCCAATTTCAAAACTGACAAAGTCTCCTGGTGACACACAATTGTTTGCAGGACATTAACTGTCTGCAGTGAGGTTTAGATGCTGCAGGTTCTCTCTCTGATTTTGTAGGGAAACTTGGCCAAGTCCTTTGCTGAGCCAGCTGTGTGAAATCCCACAATCTGCATTTGTCAGCTGACTGCATGGTACATTAAGTAATTTTAAGTACTTTTCTGCTTGCACAGTTAATATACAATTTACTGCTCAGTGAGTCACTGTGCCCAATCCCTCTGTGGTGTGAAAGCAGCAGCAGCAGGGGGGGACCTTGGCCCAGCAGCACCAGGCAAAGGAGAGAGGAGAGCAGCTCTGCATTTCATGATGGGGCACAGCTTGGGCAGGAGAGAGACAGGATGGAGGTGGTTGGAAGGGATGTCTGTCCTTCTTTCCTGCCTCCCTCCCTTCCAACCTCTGTCACAGAGGCTCCAGAAACTCTGTTAATTAAGTATTTGCCTTTTGCACAAATCTCTTAAGACCAAATATTTATTGAGAGCTTTCCCAGAACACCTCGTACCCAATCTGTAATTTATACCCCTCTCATCTGGATCCCTCCCAGGGGCCTTAGCTCATCCAGTCCTTAGAAGAATCCTCTTTTGCCATCTCCTGGAGTGCCTGTACTGAGCTACTGCATGAGCTGTCCCAGCACACACTGTCCCCATGCCAGCAGAGCCCAGAGGAACGTGCTGGCACATTGAAACAAACACATCCTTCTGTTCCCAGGGCACAGGCACCCTCCTCACACAGCTTCTCTTCAACCAAGGCTCTGAAAACACAGGCCCCACGTCACCACTGTCCAGTATAACCCAGCCCCATGTCCTGCACTCTGGAACTGCTGGGCTCCATCAGCTCGTGGTGCCACAGAAGCCATTCCCTGCCAAAGCCTGGAGGGAGCCATGAACAGACACAAACACACTGTCCTCTCTCACCAATACTACCAGGACATCACATACCCAAATGCACCTCTGCACAAACTCTGCACTTCTATTTCTTCTTGTGCTCTCCCAATACTCTCACAATCTTAATTCTTAGCATACAGGGAAAACCAATGAGTTTTCAACTGACAATTCTGTATAGACTTGAAAGGGCTTTTCAGGCATGGGAATGGCTCACCAGAGACTCCAGCACACATGCAGAGTGGCCAGAGAACTGCTCTTAGGCAGCCCTGCATCACAGCTCCCTCTGGGCATGGTCACACAAGCACTAACTCTCCTCTCTGAAACACGCGGTGTAGGACGTGCTGCACTGCCACTATCAGGAGATGAAAGCACAGATGAAGCACTGATAGAGCACACTGTAAGTCAGGTATACCACTGGAAATGAAATGGGCAGACTGGCTTTCAGGCAGATGTCCAGCAAGACTCCCAGAACTTTATGGGACCACTTTCCATGGTAACTACTTCTTTGTGAGGTCAGAAAATTGCTTAGTAAAGAAATTTTCCAGTATACTAAAATTTATTTTATACACACTAGCAAAGAAAGAAGCCTAAATTTACCTTTATAAATCATATTAATATATAAAATCTGTATCTTTATTTCAGGCCCCACTACTCACTCCATTTAGGAAGCAAAACTTACAGCTATGAAGTGCATTTAAGCACCATAAGAAAAGTTGTATGTACACGGAATAAAAGTAAACACACAGAAAAGAAACCACAGCTTACAGAAGATGATTAGGAGATTATTATCTTCCCACTCAGCTCTTTGAAGCTCACAAATAATATAACAAAAGTAACACAGCTGAGTTTCTCTAATATCAATTATGTTTGTTAAGGGAAAGGCATTTTTACTTAGTTTTATGCCATTTAGGATGTTTTTCTTTTTTAACAGAACCTTAACAGCAGAGTCTCCTTTTGGAGGTTTTATTCCTTTCAAAGATTGCTATTAACAAGGAGAAAAGTGGCAGGTTACTATGAACACTTCCTTTAAACACACAGGATGAGGAAAGCCTTGGAGTTTTCCCTCCTGTGAGCCTTAGCTAATGAAACAGACTGTTCATCAGCTGGGAGCCCAGACTCACTCTACCACATCTGAGAGCTCATTTCTTGGACACAGATGCCACAAGAAAGCTGTGATTCCGTGCTTGCCTGACTGAGTACACAAGACTTGGTTCCTCCCAGGGAAACCCTCAAGTGCTTCCCTTCAGCAGAATGCCTGAGTGCTGGGCTGGCTGCACACAGAGCAAAGCAAACAGCTAATACCAAGGAACTCCATTCTTGCACAGTCTCATCGCCCTAGTGGAAAAGCAGAGCTGAACAACAGCCACAGAACCATGCAATTGTGGCAGTGGGATACAACTGCCAAGAGCAGGCTTCAATCCACTCACCAAAACTCTGAGACGTTCCCCATCTCCTTTTCTCAGCCAACAGTACCAAGGCTGAGTTTGCCCTCTGGAGAGGGCACAGCCCTGGCCTCTGATACTGGGATTTCCCCCCGTGCCTCTCTCTCCTCTTCTGTCTCAATGTCTGGGTAACATTTGGTGCACAGACAAATCACAGTGATGTATGTAAACAGAGACAAACCACTAGTAAATCCTGTTCGAATACTTGGAAAAAAGCAAACAAAAGCTATTGTGCACTTCACTTGAATATGATTTTAATGCTGGAAAGTTACAGACAGTGACAGAGAGTATAAAATGAACTTGTAAGTGCCTTTAAGGCCTGTGGCCATAAGACAAGCCCAGGGAAAGCAGGAAGATGCTGTGAGAGCAGCTACTCAGCTCTGCTGGCAGCTGTTCTGGTGGCATTTGCCAGCTGCTGGCATGTTTAGCCCCCTCATTTTAACCAAGCAGAAAGCAAGTGGCTGTTTAACTTCAACTGCACTGCAATTATTTGCAATGCTCTGAGAGCACCACCTTTAATCAGATGTGTTCCTCCAAAACATTTAGGTTTTGTGCTGAAAGTTTTATGGATCTTGACAAGTATTTTACAACTTTGTTTGTTAAGTTGAGGCCATCCTAAAGAATTGTGCACCCATATTTACAGCTAATGGGAACAAAATTACAGAATAAACACTAAACATTCAAACTAAAAAGAGGGTACTTGCTAAGGAAACCACATTTTTTGAACACCAGAAACCTTGAATCCTTGCTTTGAGTCAAAAAACAATGAGTGAAGGACTCATCAATCCTCAGCAGTTGCCTGTTATACCCAGATAAACTAATTAAACCTGCTGATCTCTGGAATATCATCCTGGCATGAACAACCACAGACTTCAGAATCTCACTGTAACATATAATTTTCTCAACAAATGATCCCAAAACCAGCTGACTCATGGTATGAGAATCAGAGGGGGAAAAAAGAAATCCCCTGAAGGGACCAAAGGAAAAAATAAAATTAAAATGTATTATTCCTAAATTATTAAAATCTATGGAAAAAAAGCCATTTGCAATTTTTGCAGTATTTTGTAACCTCTTGGGAAAAAAAAAAAATTGGATGACAGAAAATTATACCCTCTGGTTTTGCTCTCTTAAGACACAATTCAGCATGAACTCAACCTGGCATAAGACCAACCCCAGCAAACCCAGCAGGAAAGGTACACCTGAACTCTTTCCCAGACTGGTGGTCTCTGAAGCATATCCAGCTGCTCTGTGGAGCCACCTCTATCTCTGAGCTGCCAAATGAACCCACATCCAAAAATGTACCCCGGTCTGTGCACCTCACATGGCTGTCTTATGGCCTCATTTTTCTTTGATCTAAATTCAAACCATAATCAAATAGCTGAAGGAAGCTACTTTGGAAGACAGAAGTAGATCATGAAGTGAGGGATAAGTTCACAATAAATGAGAACACCACGTAGACAAAGTCGTTCCAAATATCTGATAAAGAGAGAAAAAGCCAATGCAGATCCAAAGTGAGGATGGTGAGTCAGCGAAACTGTTTTGGCTTTGTGAAACACTTCTGTTACTCTTTCCCTGAAAAATACTTCTGAACCAGCTCAACCACTTTGGAGGGTATCCTGTCCCAGCAGAACTGAAACAACCAATTCCTCCCTTGAGCCAGATGAGCCCTGGCCCCAGGGCGTGCATGCAGTGCCACAAAGAGCCCAACAGCAGCTGTGCACTCCAGGAGGGACACAGGAGCAGGACACTGGCCCAGGTGTGAGCAGAGTGCTGCTGGTGCAGGGGCATGGAAACACAACTGCAGTCCAGCAGCACAGGAGAGGCTTCTGGTGAAAGCAGCTGCACAAAGCAAAGGGGGCAGGAGAATGTGGCTGTGCAGCCATGCTGCTAGCAGCAGGTCCAAGCTGATCCCATTGGGAAGCTCAGGATTACAGGGAGCTCCAGGGTGCTAATCCCCACTAAGCAAAGATTCTGGAGGGGAGAGGAACATATTTCTTTAAAGGGAATGGACACCATCTAGCAAACCTGAGCCTTTGGGAATTAGGATCATTCACAAAGGAAAGACTACAAGTTCTTTTAATTGTTTAGAGATTATCTGCAGTCATCTTACATGTAACCTACAACCCACCAGCACTGCCAAAGGATGGGGCCAGTAATGGGATCTGTTTGTGTAAGTGCAGCAGAAGGCTGGGATGCAGAGCAGTGGGAGATCCCTGCCTGCCACCACACAACCTTTTCAGAAAGCACCCACTGACAACACCAGCTAAAAAACCCTGCTGAGAAACACAAAATGATACATGTAAATGTATTTCATTAGGAGCACCATGTAAATTACCAATCATATATGATGAGTATGAATTCAATACAAGTGATCCAATAAATCATTTGCACCTATCATAGCTTTGTTTTTTGATTATTGTTTTTTTTGTAACCTTTACCCCATAACTACCTAAATTTTCTACAGAATGAAGTCATTAACAAACCTCTCTGGACTATATTTTCTCCTGTGGAACCTGAAAAAATATTTTAAAATATTTTAAGTCCAAGCTGTCTTCCAACTTAACAAACATAAAACTTGTTATTGTGACAAGTAACATATTAAAACCTGAAAAATAGCAATAAAAGCATTTTGGAATGTTTCAGGAGCAGTCTGAATGTTTCAATACCAATGACATCTTCCCAGAACAAAACTGAAAGCTCAGAAAGGCAGATTATCCCAAACTGGTCATTTGTTACATCATGACCAGAGCCTTTTCCAGTGCATACATTCATACACATTTTTGCAAAGAAATTCACCATTTGTTTCATTCTCTGACTAGGTCTACATGCAGCAACCTGGAATATATAAACTACCTTAATAAACTGTGAGAGGAGATAACTCCATTCTCAAAACAGATCTTTTTGTACAAAACTCCCATGGATCTTTATTCTTGAAGAACATATCATCTAAATCCTATACTTTATACCCAGTGACACTGAAAACAAATGGATCAAATTATCCTGTCCAGTGCCTGTAGATTCAGAGATAATTATTTCTTTCTGCAGCTTACCAATTATAGTTTTTAAGGCAATATCTTCCCTTCCATGTTTCCTTACCAATCCTAAGCAACTGACATACAGTGCTAATCTAAATAACACCTTTTAGTTAGCTAAGTAGATGCAGCAACAACACACTTTTGCTTGGTTTTTTCCTTAAAATACACTGTGCTATGTTATTTCCAGTCAAACTACTGTAAAACTCTTGCTAATTCCAGTGACAACATAATGTGGTGAAAGACTTTAGTTATACATACCTCTGAAAAGAAAACAGAGAGGATGACTAGGCTGATCCAGTGAATTACTCCTGCAAACTGGGAAGCACTTGAAACTGCAATTACATAATACAACGAAGGGTCATTATAGTAGCAGAGTGAAACTCAGATTTAGCAAAATTAGTACTGCCACAAGTTACACATGGTAAAGCTTGCTTTCTTAGATTTTGCAATGGGAGTATCAGAAAGAGGATGGGATGCAATGGACATGGAACTCCATCCCTGCCAGCTGCTCACCTTCATGCACCATGTTAGCAGCTCTTCACTGGAGCTTTAACAGATCCTGCTGTTGGTTAGCAATGGCAGACACAGCTCAGGTCTTTGATGCTCTGCCAATGCTTCATGTTCTCACCCCAACGCTGCTTTAGTACGAGATGTGTGACTAACTCCTGTGTACCTAAAAATCCAGATCTAGGACTCAGTAAGGAAACAGAATGCTCTACTATCCCCACATTATTCCTTGTGTTCAGTCTTTGACAATTCATCTCAGATGATCAGTATTTACCAGGAACAGGTACTTAAAAACTAATGCTCAAAATGGGATTCAAAATATATTTCATGCTGACAGAAAAATGCAGAAAGTTGACAGGGTCCACTGATTGAACTGCTAGCGATTCCTACTCCCACACGCTTCCAAGTTTGGACTAAGGGAATGAAGAGCAAACATTCTCTCCTTCCTGCAGGGTATTCGTGAGTCTACCATCTCCACAGCAGACACACCAGAGCAGTCTGTGCAGCGCCGCAGAGCCAGGGAATGACTGTGTAAGGCAAGCAGTGGCTGTGTGCACAGAGGTGCAGGACTGCAGCAGACTTAACGATTTCCCAAGAATGTACAGGGCACATACGAAATGAAGAATTTTATTTTAAAATCAGAATTGATTAATATGGGAAGGAGAGGAAAACGATGTAGGAAGAAATCAGAATACAAATAAAACTAAATATGCCCTGCCACTGGAACTCCCACTGCTGAAGCTCTTTTGGGGTTTGATGAGAGCATTTGCTGCGCTGCAGCGGAGGAACTACTTAAAGGTGAAACAAATCGAAAAATACAATACAATAAAGTTTCCTAAGGCACTGTCTCTATCGGGAAACCCTTGGGATGCAGTTTTTCCAACAGGGCTGACATACAAGGCTCCAGGCGCTCCCTGGCGACACAGAGAGATGCAGCAACCAGGAGCTGGGGGAGCACTCCAGGAGCTCGGAGCAGCAGCGCTCTCTCTCAGCCGATGTTGTTCCTGATTTCCCGGCAGATGCACACTGCAGGCGGGTGTGTGATGCTGCTGGTTCGGGCAAGCCCGGACCCCGCGGGGCTCAGGCTCTGCTGCAGGACGGCGCGTTTCCCGTGCACGGCTCCGCAGGGGGAGCCCGGGAACAGCCAGGGCTCTGCAGGGCTCAGCCCGGGAACAGCCAGGGAACAGCCCGGGAACAGCCAGGGCACAGCCCGGGAACAGCCAGGGCTCTGCAGGGCTCAGCCCGGGAACAGCCAGGACACAGCCCGGGAACAGCCAGGACACAGCCCGGGAACAGCCAGGACACAGCCCGGGAACAGCCAGGACACAGCCAGGGCTCTGCAGGGCTCAGCCCGGGAACAGTCAGGGCACAGCCCGGGAACAGCCAGGGCTCCGCAGAGCACAGCCCGGGAGTGAGGGCTGGCAGCTCCTCAGGCCCTGCTGCTCAGGAAGGGCTGCTGCCTTCTCCACATGCACCTGCTGCAGCTGCCTGCAGAACGAGGGCAGTAGCACCATCATTTCCCGAACTCCTTTTCCCCAAAACTGCTGAAGATGAGGAATGGATAGCATGGCCTGTATTTCTAAGGCACTGAAACCTGACACAACGATTTCTTTTTTTTTTTGCTTGTTTGTTTTTTTTAAATGAGGTGCAAATGAGTTAATACTCCTCTATTTCTGCTTTTGCAGAACATCACAAGGTATTGCGATGCTGTTTTGTTAGTGCGTACGAGGAGCTTTGAAGACAGACTTAAAAACCTGATTACAGAACAGAGACCTAAAACAAAACAAGTACTATATGTCCCTTGCTTTCTGGGGTTTCTAATTCTGGTATGAACATGCTTTGTGCTAAAATACCCTAAAAAGTCTCAGACTTTTTCATGTGTGTGTCCTACAGTTTCTAAATGTGGTGTCGACCTATGGAATCAACAGCTTTGTGCATGGGAGAAGTGCACCATGCAACCAAAGGCTACACCAAAAGCAGGAGAGAAAAGCTATACTCTAAAAATGTCACAGCCAAAGAAAACACCAGGTTTCTTTTGTTTCGATTTTTTTCCAGTTGATGGGTTTGGATTTCTTTTAATAAAGGGAGGCTTCCTAAGTAATTACAGTTCTGTAGCATGGATTAGCAGTTGTTATTATGGACAGAACTGGCAGCGATGTGCTGTAAGGTATCCTAATGCACTGCTTGGTTTTATAAAGAATAAGGAACCTTTTAAAATTGTAATTACATTTTTGAGAAACACAGTTATGGGCTAATGGCTTTTCAAAACCTCAGTGTAAATGACACACATCCCTTACAAGGCACAACTGGAATACTTAGATCAGCCTCACTGACACAGCCTTTATCTGATTCAAAACAAGATAGAAGGTATTCAAACTTGGAGAAGGCAAAAAGCCTCATAAAAGATTAGTTAGTTAAAATGTAAAGTAGTAACACAAGTGGAATGGACCTGAGCAAATCCATCCTGGTGTCAGGGGCCACCTCTAAATAGTGAAGTCCCCTGCCTCAACCAAACATCTGCAGGTCATGCACAAGGTGTAAGCTGCAGAGCCTTCAGTAGTGTCATATGCACCAGAAACACAGGGGAGCAATGATTCCTAAAGCAGAGCTTTCTTTAGAAGATTTTTCAGAAAATAAATGGTGAGAAAATGGCTGCTTCCAGAGGAGAGTAACCAAAACTGTTAAAATTCAGAGAAATCAACAGTCTTTAAAACCCTTTGTCACTACAGGAAGTGAAAATTCTCTACATAAAGATGAGACACCTCAATAAGTATTGTTGAAAGCTTCTTCCTTAAGGCCTTATACTCACAATTTGCATTCCTGACTTTTTTGCAAGTGGCATACTTGTCCAAATCCTGGGCTTCCTCATCCAAAAACGGTGAGTGACCAGAGAGCAGAGAAAGTAAGAGCTGTAAGGGAGTGGCCATGCCCTGAACAGTATGTGCAGTATGGACAGATGGGTGGAAATGGGGAGCAACAGCATGGAATGACACACAGTCATTCACATTCATCTCACAGAGGCTGCAATTATCAATGAAGTCCCTTAAAGCCATCTCAATACAACTGCGACATCTGAATCTTTATGCCACTATGATCAATTGACAAATTGCAACAGTAAAAGGACTTCAACAGAATAAAAATATGGTTTGCTCAGTTTAAAGCTGCCACGGGAGACACCAGGCACTCTTTCATGCTGTGTACTCTTGCATTTATGGGATTGTCTGAACCCCGGCTGCCATTTCAACACATCTGAGATTGCTGGAGATAATAGAGGCTGCTCCTCACATTTAGCTTAGAGGAAAGTGTTGGTGGTGTCTGTGGTCATGTCAACTTCATATCATAAACGAAAAAGAAAAAAAAAAAAAAGAAAAAAAGAGGTGAAATGGAGGAAAAGAAAAGTAGGGGAAAAAAGATGAATTAAGAAGCAAAACAGCAGCATTAAAATTTCCATTGTGGAACCTGTGTAGAGTGAATTCAGATAAAGCAGAACTCCATTTAAGCTATGATTTGACTCATAGAGTGTTAGCAAAGTAGAATAAAAATCTGTCTCATTTCAGCGCATTACAAGCTAGAAGGCTGTAATTTCGAGCAGGAGTAATTAATAAGAGGTTAACACCAAGTACCCTATTTATTTTTGTATGTTCATCACTTTTGTCTCTCAACATGTGAGGGGTATCAGAGATTAATGATGCACAGATTTTTTCTCCTGTGCATATGTAACATATCTGTAAAGGACAGAACTTTTTAAGTACTAATGACAACACATGTGAATCTCTGCATGCACACTCTGCTTGTATCCTTTGAAAATTTGTCCTGTACTGAAATTGTTATTTGATCTAGCTTTGGTCAGAATAATAAAGAAGAGACTGACTTCACTATACCAGGATTCCACAAGAACACATTTCTTACCTAGCCTAGTAATCATTTAAATGGTAGGGAAAAAACATTCCCAATGTCCTCCCCCTTCAAAAACCTTCCAGCAAGTTAAGCCTTTATTTAATCAAAATTAAAGAAAAAAAAAATTAAAAAATCAAAATGAAAAAAATCCTCCTACTCACACTGGAGAAGCTTTATATCTATTAGGAGTTCCAGAGTCAGAAGAATCACCACCAATACTACACAGGCTACCAGGAAACTGTTGAGACTTGCACTGAGCAAAAATACCTGCCACACAGCTGCTCGTCTCCCACAGCACGGTTTTAGCCAGTTAGATCTAAGGAAATAAAATTAAGGGAAAAACAAGAAAAGAAAAGAAGTAGTGAAAAAGGAAAAGAGCTAAAGAGCAGTGAACTCAAAACTGTAAGTTCTGCTGTTATGGATACACTCAGCAATAATGCACAAAGACTTTGCAAAGTTCACTTTCACTGGTTTCTTTACTGAGAGAAATGTAAGAAAAACCTTCAGCCTGGGATCTCCCCAGCTCTGGAGTGCACTGGTGCCCAAGTGCCTTCAGTGTACTGAGTCATGCAGCCCTAATTATCATACACACACTTCTGCTTTCCTCCTGTCTCACTAGTTCTCATGTGCTCTTATTTTGACACACATGCTGCATTCATTTACCAGTGAGTACCAAGGCACAGCAGGACTCTGCTATTTAGAAGCTAATGACTTTTTAAAAATAATTTCTCTGCTACTGAATTTTCTGGCCATGCACCTTTATCCCTGCTCTACACATCTGACAAGGGTCGCCAAATTTGGGTTGCAACAGAGTCCATAACATCATGGAAAAGATCAACAGGAGTCTGGGAAACACCAAAGCAGCAGCTCAGAGACTCCACAGCCACACTTCACAGCAGCACAGGCACTCAGGCTGGCAGTGCCAAGCCTCTGGCCAAGGCTCTTTTGTTTGGTTATTTGTCCAGCTCTCATCAACCTGTTTGTGGATCAGGCCAAGAATTCCCTTACCAGAGTTTGGGGGACAGCATGCACCAGGGACCAGCCCCAAACCTGGTTTGGATGAGGTCAACCCTTTTTCAGTGGAAAAGTAAGGTTTAGGCAGGATGCAGGAAGCTGTGAGGAGGCTGAGCTCTGAGGACCAGAACTCAGGAGGGAAGCTGATGAAGCAGTAAATGTTGCACTACTCTTGTGCTAATGCAGATACACATTTACATGAGGGTTGCTATTTTTTTTTTTTTAGGAGTATTGGTAATAGGAGTAACAGTAGCATAGACTTCAGATGCATAAAGCCCATCTTGATTCTGTTCATCTCCTAAGTCCTCCCCCTCAGTACCGCCCTGATGCAGTATCACATCATCTCTCATCACGGTGTTCTGCAAGGTTCTGTACTGGCTCACCTCAGAAACTTCAAATGGGATGTTTGCCTGACACTTCAGATTTTCAAAGCACTGTAAATACACATTAGGTAATGAAAAGCTGACATGATTTATTAGCCAGGGTTTAAAAAGCTGCAAGTGTGGTGCAGTAACCCCACTGTCTGACTAAAATATCAAAACACAGAAATCAGAGGTGTACAAGAAGACATGGTGATACTGATCAATTCCTAATAAACAGCTCTAGACTCAATAACTCACATTATAATCACACTCTTGGAAAAACATCACTAAATGTTCTGACATACTCACAAATGAGGGAGAAAGCGATGCCAAGCAGTGCTCAGAGACTTGACACTTTCCAGCAGCTTCTCAGAATTAAGCACATCAACAACACTTGTAGTCAGATTGCCTGATTGCCTGACTGTAAAAGACCTCCTCAACTGACTCTCAAAGCTTCAGAGAAGATTTGACAAGTGTTACTATCAGCAGCTTGCCCTTAGGTTAAACTTTATTATGGCTCCAGCCTGAATACAGAATGCAATAGATTTCAAGTAGGTTGTGTTAAAACATAAGGCAAAGAAAGGCATTGGGATAGGGGCCTTTTTGCCAGTTTGATCTTTTAATGGGTTTTATTTTACATATCGCAAAACAGGGTAATTTGTTTTTAATGCAACTATGATTTTAGGCTTAGGGTTGAGGTTTTTTTAGATATTTCTAAAAACAATGAGGGGGGTGGCTCTGTTTAAACAGAACAGGCTTTAGTTCTAGTCTCCGCTTACATTTATGTACTCTTTTCCCAAAGACCCATTATGCCAGTATTTTAATATTGCAGGGCAGCTTTTCCTATTCACAGAATCATCAGTAGAGGGCCCAAATACCTATCTCTAAAAGCTCTGCAAAGTCAAGATTTTCAAATATACCAAGCGTACCAGTAAAAATACAATACACATAACCATGATAATCACTACTCAAGCTGCTAATTAGTTATAGAATCCTAAATAACATGGCGTTATTCTGGCTGTTCAGTATTATTAATCAATATTATTAACACCAATTCTAAAAAGCTTCTGAATGAAACTACCAGTTTACAATTGATAAAGCAGTCAGCTTAAGAGGTCACATGCAGTTCACGCGCACATTTCCACCTCTATCGTACTCATAAAACATATAAATTGATTTCAAAGACACAAAAGGATTTGAAATTCAAGCACTGAAGAACCACCTCCAGTTCTGTATGCTAACTTGCTACACCAAGGTGAGTTTGCTAACACCTGGCCTGTGGCTGGACAGCGATCAGCACCTGCACGCCCCTGGCTGCAGGCGGGCACGTTAACAACCACCCTGACTCCTCACACTCAGACCTCACCTCTGGAAACTGTGCTAGCAGTGTTGTCTCTATCTCTTCTGATGTGCAAGGGTCATCTATTCAGACAAATCTGAGTTTGGAGAAAAACAAACCCCTACCAGAGTTAGTGGGGGTTTGAACTTACCTTCCAAATTCTGCCCATTTCACCTGTGACACTGCAAAGCTACATTTAAAATTTTGATCTCAGATTAGAAAGTCAGCTACACAGAATTTTCAAAAAACCCAACAAACCAAAATATAACTTACACAGCTCATACATTTATGAAGAGATTTCATACTAACCATGGACAAGTAAAAGACCTTCTTCCCTCGAACCAAAAAAACCCCGAACCAAACAAAAATCCCAAATCACCAAAACTCCACAAACTAGCAAAAAAAGTCCCCTGTTCTGTTCAGAGACTAAACACACACTCTATTGGTGTCCTGACTGTGTTTGCTTGAATTCACACACAAGTATAACTTTGGAAAACTTTCCTGCATGATTTCAAACAGGTTCATCAGGTATTTCAGCTAATTTGTCTCTACAACAGAAATATCATTTACCTTTCTTGCAATGCCTGGATGAAGTAAATAAATGTACAAGCACAGGAAATTTTTAATTGTTGGTGACATTGAGCTGTAAAGCTTTGTTCTGAGACATTAAAACATATTTAGTGGAATTTTACCAGGGGTAATTTTTTTTAAAGATACTTTCACACATGGCTTTGTCCAAAACCAATCTGTCATCATCCTGTTAGTCTTACTAATAAACAGCTTGGAAAAAAAAAGAACATAAGGCAAAACTGGGAAAGGTTGAACATATTTGTCTGGTAAGGAACCACTACAAACAGTTTTTTCAAGCTGTTAACAGCTGTCACTGTTTCTATTTTCTGGTTTTGTAAACAAATACCCCAAAATCTGCATTACACCTTACCCTTTTTTTTTTTTCTTTCTTTTGGCTAAACAGCAAGTGTTTGCACCTCACAAGATGGTTATGATCAGAAAACAGAAGGATGGATGAGATCCAAATAGCTATCTGAGGGAGCAGAAAGGCCACGGTCAGGAAGTGGCAGGAACACAGGCTAAATAACAATACAGAACGTGGCTGAGCCAACACGGACAGCAGAGCTCGCAGCAGGGAGCAGGGAGCAGCTGCAGGCCTGGGGCAGCTAACTCCAAGGAGCACACACAGCTCTGCACCTCTTCTCTGCACTTCTACAAGCCTGCTTTAACTACAGAACTTTAGCTATGACAACACTCATCTTTTTACCCCTGAAACTTGTACTATTTCAAACCCCACGGCACTTCTTGGAAGACTCCTGCAAAACTCTGCTGCTCAAATGGCAAGAGAGGGTCCCCCATTTTTCCCCCCAAACTCACCCATGGCCAGTTTATAGACACTCATTCTTTGCTTAATTAGGTCTTTTCCCGAGCTGACACCCTGTCCACGATTAAAGCCATTAGTGCATTACACACACTAATGGCTTTAATTCAATTAAAGCCCATGCTTTTTGTAGAACAGTTCCTGTAAGTATGCTAGCAGCCTCTTCTGCATGTGAATACAGACAACTGGAGCAGTAGATAATATTTTAGAATAGGCTTAATTAATTAATTAATTACATGAATGCTTCCCAGCTCTATTTGAAGTACTTGAAGCTTTCTAGGATCATTTGTGCTTTCTTTATAGGTGTATATCACACCATTTGCTCACAGCCAGCCAGTGATTACCTGGCATTTTACTCCTCTCACTAGAAAATTGCTGTTAGGTTTTTCCTTTTTATGCTAAAATCTTTAGTGCAATATAACATCAGCCTCAAAAACTCCCTTTAAGAAACATAAGAACAGCCATACAAGAAGATACTGCACCAAGGCTTGGCACCCTGTCTCCAACAGTGGCCATGCCTTAAGATGACTAAGAACACAGCAAACATATAAATCCTTCCCTTTGACATTCTCACAGAATGCAGCTCTTTTCCATTTCCTCACTTCCTGAGACAGTTGTGTTTTCTCAGGGTGTACTTAGTAAACTTCAGTGAATTTCTCTTCCACAAACTTGTTCAACCTCCCCTTGTGGAGATAAGCTGCTCTCAGCCACACATCCTTCAGAAAGTAGCTTCAGGCATCTACTGCCCTCTGTGCCAAGAGCAAACTCTTGTTGTTTCTTTGGAACTGGGCCTTAATCTATTAATGTACCTTAGAGACTGCACTGGGAGGGAGGTGTGGGTGTCAAACCCATTTTAACCATCTCTGTGACACAGATGTCACAGACTTTGTAATATCAATCAAATCTCAACCAGCCTTCTCTTTTCCAGACTGCAGAGTCCTAGTTTACATAGTAATCTCCAGTGGAAGACGTATCACGTCTTTGATCACTGTTTTTCTTTGATTCTTCTCCAGTGCTTTTACAGCTACCATATTCTTTCTGACAGGGATCAGAACTGCACTCGTGTTCAAGACATGGGCAAAGCTTCGATATATAGAGGCACAAAAACAGCCTCTCTTTTAATCTCTGCTCTTTTTCCTAAGCAATCCTAAAACCTGATTTGCTTTTACACTGCTGCTCAGCATTTAGCTGGTTTTATTTACCACACAAACATTCCTCTTTTCACATTTCCTCTTTGTCCTATGGCTTATCCATATTTCAATATTTGCCCCAAGCCACATCTTCCCCAATTTAGACAATTAATTCACTGTCAAGCCAGACAAATCAGACACGTCATTTCCAGTCTCCAATAAAGAGCTTTGCAAACAGTGGTCTGTGGGCTACAAATGCTACATTTTTATCCTCAAAAACTACCTGGGAAAAACAAATTCTGTTGGAAAAATACAGAAATATCTCCAAACCAAAAAACTCTTAAAATCGCTGAGCTAGAAAATTAATTCTTTGTCTTACTTACAGTACTGCTCTCTCTACCAATTGATAGAAGACATGGGGGGACACACTCAAAGTACTGAGATACTGAGATAAACACAGTAATGAGCTACTCTGGAAAACAAAATCTACCAAGAGAAACACTTAAAAAGCTGTGTACAGAAACAGAAATGTCTAAATTACTGAACCCCTCTAACACAGCCCAGAATTTCATGATTTCTCTGCTGAAGAGCTGGGCACCTCAGAGGTTCTGTTGAGCTGAATGCTCCTTTTCTGCTGCAGTGCAGGTCTGTTTTGGACCACAGCACCAAGAGCAGCAGTGATAAAGTACTGCACAAAGAACAGATCAGCACTATGGTCTCACTCACTGCATCCTCATGTTAGGATTTTGCATCATCTTTCTGGATTCAGACTATGACTGGCAGCTAAAACTAAATTACAACTCACTTTTGTAAACAGGAGCTGGCTTGCTACATGAAATAATTGTGCCTCCAAAACCCTTGCACTTTATCTTGGGCTTGGACCTCATTATTCACCATTATTCCAGATCCAAGATCTGCAGAGGTGCACAGAACTTTTCAGAAAATGGACTATTTTTAATTACACCACCAGATAAAGACAAGAAAAGCCGAAAACAAGAGAAATGGATAACTTGATCTTTTAGATAAAGCACCTTTAAGTTTTGTAGAAAGCACAAGTAAAATACCTCAAAAAATCAAAGTAATATCTGAAAGATTAATCTGAAAAGCAAAACAATAGCACCTACTTGGTATAATTACAGAAGACAGACTGAAGGAACAGATCTTTTTTTCCCAGAAGGGGTGAATACATTTACCAGCAGTCTTGTAACCAGTTTAAAATGAGAGCTCACAACTCTTCTCTGTGTTATCTCCTGCATCTCTGTAAACCTCTGTTCAGTTTTGGTTTCCTTTCCTTTCTCTCTCTCTCCTCATGGTTTTCTTTTTTCCAATATTCCCACTTAGTTATTGCAATATATTTGCAATATATATAATATGCAATATTGCAAATACTGAAAGGTATTGCACTTTCTAGCTGTGACCATACAAATCTAAGGCTATGAACAGATGATCATAAATTATTAAATTACAACAGCCTGAGTATTTACAGCTGATGTCAAATGAGTCGCATTAACTGTGAACTCACAAACTTTACAGTTTTGATGTAAAACACAGTATTTGAAAACACTTTCATGTTTCAAATGTTTAACATTAAAACTCAAGAGCTGCAATTTAAAATAAATACAACAAATAATTTAAATGTTGGTGTACATCTCTCCCCCTTGTTTCTCAACTCCAACAAACACAGATCTTCATCAAGATAGAGGCTGATTGTCTATCTACATAGTCACACAATAAAATACACTCTGTAGTGCAACTATCTGTCCTTTTAAAAATAATTTATTGTGATTGATACCTGTTAACTGGAACTTATAGAAAACGTAGGAAGGAGAGCTTTTCCTTATCCATGTATTACTTTCTGCATGTTGTCAGTTTTTCTGCTATTCTCCATCACTTTTATTGGACTTGATGCAAAAAAAGCAGGAGAGAATCTATTTTTTAAAAAACAGAATACTTGACTGGAAAAAAAAGAAACTAAGAGTGGCATTTAAAGCAATGTTAATATTTAAAAATCATCTCACCTTTCTGGGTGATTAGGCTCCTTAAAGAAATGCTGCCATACTCTTTTCATGCAAACTGAGTTCAATACAGCCACAGACTCTCCAATAAATGCAGGACAACACATTTTGTATTTTGTTTGAGGGTTTCAGGTAGAGCAGAAAGGGTTTTTCTTGCCTGATTACCCTTTCACTACTTACAGGTGTACATCAAGGACAGGCTTAACTTGCCTCTAACCTGCAGTCCTTTCCTTCTTGCTTAGCATAGGGATCAGCACTGTTATCTAAATGTCTGACAAAATCAGCTCAAACTGTCCACAAAAAGCCTTCAACAACACCAACAGACAGCAAGTGACTGCCCTGGGAATTTGACACAAAAAGGCAAAGACCTATCAAACTGCACAAAGGCTTTTATTCCAGTATTAAAGCCAGGGGAATGACAGCTTACATATGGTCAGTCTAACAAGTTAAAGACAGACCACAACTTACTTTCCTTTTTCCTTTTTCTTCTCATTTCTTTCTTTTCTTGTCGGAGGGGTAGCTAGTGTGATGCCATCTGAGAGTTCCCAGGCACACAACGAGGGTTATGACCCACCTATTCCTGATCACCTATTAATATCAGCTTTATTAAGAGGAATATTCCCTCAGATGAAACAAAAAGCTCCCCCAGGGAGCAACCAGGTCAAATTTGTGCTTGGACCCTGAGCACCTTGCAGCCTTAAAGAAGAAAAGGTTGAGGAAAACCTTGTGTGCACCTTGGGGTGCACAGTGCAAAACCATTAAATCAGAAGACTCCTTTCTTGCCCTCACCTTCATCCCTAGCCTGAAGTCTCTCTTGCTCCTCCATGAAAGGAAATGGAGACTTACTGGTGAATGTCCAGAGTAACCAGGAACTGATGACTGTGGGCAGTTATGTTGTCCAACAAGGCTGTGGAGAGATGCAGCCTGTAACAACCACCCAGTCTTGCCCAAGCACAGGCACGTGCCAGAGCCCTGCAATCGGAACAACTGCAGCTTGCCTAGATCAGCTGCAGATCTGGAATATCAGAGCCACACAGAACACATGCAGGTCCATGCAGGCTGGCATCTTCCCTGACATTCTCTGGGAAATGCATGCAGAAGGTAACACATGGAGTCTGCAACAAAAAGCAGACTTCCAGGGAAGGGAATCTTTTACTCCCTGGCATTAGCAGGGCTGGTATCTCCACCTGCACTCTGCACAGCAGCACTGGGGTAAAAGAGCCTCAGTCACAAAGATGGATGCTGGCAGAAACTACAGGGATTTTTGCCATTTTCTCCTGTGCTGCCCTCCCATCCCCCTCTCTGCATCTAAGGCAGATGTGGCTGCCGGTCCCCTTATCAAACAGATCTGACCCACCCCACCTCCTCCTCACTCAGATTGAAGCCATTCACAAACAATAAGGCCATGGGAAAGAAATGACACCACATCCATAAAACCAGACATATTCCCAACCAAGCCAGGAGGTGGCACAGGGATAGTATTTTACTTTGCTGCTGGGCTTATGAAGCCCAGCTCTGCTCCTAAATTTCTCAGGGCATCAGCTGTCATGGATGCTTCTGACAGGAAGAAGCCACCATTCCCACAAGGCAGCTGAACATGCATTGGTATGTCCAAACTTAAGCTCTGAACTTCCTTCAGAGAATGTGCTCTGCAGCTGGGAGGTGTGGAGGGCACCTGCTTATTTCCACTCAGACTGACAAAGCCACAAAAGAAGTCTGAGTGAAGGGAGAGATCTCTGCTGAGGAAAAGGATGACAAGCCTATTTCCATGTTTAAGACTGCAAAGCTGCTCAAATGGTTATAGTGAGAGACCTGTGCCCTTTGGCACAGTAAAGAATTGAGTTTCAGATCACAAAAATCTATAAAAATGCATATTTGAACTAAACTGGTACTGACTCAGCACCAAAATAGCCTGAGGATTACACCTGCATACTCAAATTAATTTTCAAGTGCCTCTTTTGCTATGCAGGGTATTTTATGTTACAGTTGTAGCGTACTTATTAAACCTACTCAAAATGTATTTCCCCTTGTTTGGAGTAACAGCCTTTTGGAGAAGTCTCATAAAGTCCAATTTGGAAAGCAATTAAAGGCAAGAGCCTTCCCCACATCTTGCTTCCTGAGTACCACACAGAATACCTGCTGAGCTCAGATCAAGCAGGTCTCTGCTGATTACAGAGCACAGGTTAAAATGTACTGAGCTGTTAATAAATGGAGGTGCTTATAAAGCCTTTAAAAGTCTTCAGCAGCAAGCATTCTCTGTGGTTTACTGGGAAGTGCTCTCCCTGGACCTCAGTGACAGTGGAGTAGGTCTGTGCTCAGCGTGACCCCAGTAGAACAGCAGGCACAGAACCAGGGAGGGCGGGCCCCAGCGCTCAGCCCATTTCTGTCCTGAGGGATGTTAAATACAGTGTTCTCATTCCTGACAAATGCACCTTCCTGAAGACATCCAGCAATTGTACCTCTATCCCCCTCCTTCCCACTCGCACCAGAAGCCTATCCCAGCACTTTGCTGCCCTCACTACTCTCTGCTGCAATTCAAGCTTTTCACTTCTTGTCCTAAACACCATGGAGATCAGTAACAGGCTGCTCCCTTCCTCACTGAAGTCTCTTGGAAGCTCCCCTCAAAGTCTCTTTGTCATGTGAAACATGGTTATTTCAATCAGTACTCCACGGGAGGTTTTCTGAGCCTCTAATCATTCTCACTGCCTTCCTCTGGATTCTCTCCAGCTGACCCAAATCTTTCATAAAGAATTTAGTACAGCAGTCCACCTACAGCCACTTCAAGCCTGAACCAGGCATAAGGATGACTTCTAATGTCCTGTAGGACAACAGTGCTACATAATCTGACATTGGGCTATGTTTGGGCAGCTGCTATGAACTGAGTAAGATCTTTTATTGCAATGAACCTGGAACCACTGTTCTATGAATACAGGAGCAGCATGTATATACTGTGTACGTTATCAAAGACAACATTCTCACATTAGCAAACTACACAATTCAAATTACTGGGTGACAAGTACACTCTCTGTCACAGTACCAGACATCAGCAGTACCAGACATTATCTCTCAGTCAGGAGATGTACTGATATCCAAGAGTCACTCATCATCCTGACACACCTTTCTCAAGGAGCTTTCATCAGACCATTCTGCTTCTCTGACAGGCCAGGTATATCATCTGTTTCTTCCTGAGACAAAGCTTCCAGACTGTGGTCAAACAGTAGCTATGAACCACTTAAAATGATAAACAGCTCAAAACCAGCCCAGATTAGTGATATTAGAAAAGGTCTCTTCTATCCTCTGACAATAATTTTACATAGAGTTTAAGGACAGCTGGCTGCACTTCTCCAGCTTAAGGTTTCCTGTTTTACAGGCCATGAAATTCCTGTAACCTAAAACTACATGACAAAAATCTGCCCTTTGTACTTACCCTTCTCTTTGGTACTCCTCATCCAAATTTGGCAAAAGCTGGGACCCAGCCACAGACAGATCAAGTGCAGCTAAAGGTAGATCTCGATAAGCAAAATTAACAAGCTGCACAGGAGCAATGCTTTTGGTCTCCTCTTCCACTTGTTGGGAAATGATCTCAACTTCCGAAACACTGCCTTCAATTGTAGGCCTGAAAATGTAATAAACATAGAAAGAAATATAAATGAGCAAGCAAGTAAAAGGAAATTAGAGACAAGAACTTCTTGGAATCCTAAAGAGCCAACAACTCAAAAGACCTCTGTAAGGTCATTGAGAAGGTGGTGTCATTAAAGAGGCAGATCAAATCTCTCCAAACTTTAGTAGATCTCACTGTAATCAACAGAAACCTCACACAGGAGAAAAACATTTCACTCTGATGAATCTGCTTCAGAAGTGCTAAACAGAAATGGCTGTGTTATAAACAAATAGAGAAAAACTGCATGAGCCCAAAAGGAAAATATTTATACAAAACAGAAAGAAGGCATGTAACTATGCCAACTAAAGACTCACTGCTTTGTAAGTTAGATTGGTGAGCAGTGAATAGCTAGGCTTTTTCATTATCATATACAAATCAACTGGTAACCACTAGGTGCAGTTAGACCCCTCTTCCACTGCAGATTTGAATACTGATTCAAACAGTTTTGACAGATGGCAGCTTTGTTCCATTTACCTAAAAAGGATCATTCTGTTACAAGTTATTTCAAAATAGTACTGACAGAGAACAGTGATTCAGAAGAATTATTGCCTCCTCCATAAAGATTATCTTAACTAACCTTATATACAGCTTCTAAATCTGATCAGGTATTCTTACAGCAGCCCACTAACACTAATGGGAACTCCACGCAGCTAAAAACAGTCTAACAATGCGTAAGTCTCCCACATTTACAACAAGATACTACTTCTGTAGGAATTTTATCTGTTACCATTAGTGCATGCACAGGATGACCTGGCTGTAGGACACAGCTTGCATGTCAAGGGCTGATCTTTGCAGCACCCAGCAAAGCTGCTTGCCCTGTTTCATCCCAAGGATGTGCAAGCACAAACTTCTACAGCTCCTTCTAGGGGAGCCTGGTAACTTTGGAAGAAATCTCAGGCTACTGTCAAAGGTATACAGCAGGTGTGAAGATACTCTTTTTCCACAGGGATACAGTTAAAAAGTTCTTAGCACTCTGTTTTATTTGACTGCAAAAACTGCATTTTATTTTAAAGAAGTTTATCAAAATCTTCCAGCAATTTAAGCAACCTGGTTAGCAGTTCTTTTTTTTTTCCCCAAAAAATACAAGGCTACTTTAGAAGACAACTTAACTGGTACATCTTTTATTAGGATATCATTTAAGGATGTGGGTGAAAGAACTAAAATTCTGCGTTGAAAGTTTCCATTGGTCTGAGTCTCACCATTAGAGTAATTCTTTCAGATGGAAGATATTATTCTTGAATTAAAAGGAACTAACTGCTGGCAGAATTATCAAGAAAGTAAAATGCTTTTATATGTAGAGTATTTGATGGGAAAGGCTGCGGCTGTGTCATACTGTGGCAGAAAAAAAAAAGGTAAAAGGAAGTACTATCTGAACAACCTAAAAGCTTTTATTTTATTAATGTCTAACTAATAATGGAAAGTAATGAGATTCTTTAATTTCCAACAGAACTGTATTCTTCTGTAAACAGGAATCTTCTCATTCTGAAATCAGAAACCCAGAGGTAAAAGCTAATTTTAACAAAAATTTTCTTTGATTTTCACCTTTAATGCCATCCTGTGGACATGTACCTTTTTAAGTCCAAGCTGGTTCAGTTTTGCATGAAACAGCATGCAATGATCCAACCTCCAGTAGTATAAAAGAAACAGGAAATGGGTTGGTGTAACCTTCCTTCCCCCAACATTACTGAGTTTCTGTATTCCCAGACAGACTAGATGACAAATAAAGTCTGATTTGATTGAAAAGAAAACCAAACAGACTGGTGTTAGACAGATTTGGTGGCAGGCAAAAGAAAGATAAACAGATCTGAAAACAACATAACATACTCATTTTCAGCCTCTTCTGTTAGTAATGCACATCAGACGTGCTTACAGCATCATTCACGTCATTTCTGCTAATTTACAATCTTTAGACAAATACAAAACCTCCAGAATGTCACATCATTCTCCTCCAGGTAGCAGACTGTTCCCTTTCATTTAAAGTAATTTGTATCACATGGTACTTACTGAGGATTGGTCATGTTGGAGGATGCAACCAAATCAGCAGTGGTTCCAATATTTAACTACTTCCAGCTGCTCTGCATTAAAGTTCTAGCCTTTCAAGATTAGGTCTCTGTGAGAAGCAAAACAAGGTTATCTAAAACACAGCTGAAAGAAATCCAAAGGGCTACACTGACTTCAGCTGTCATGTTGCTAATGTGATTAATAGGTTAGTTCCCCCCATGATACTTTTTCAAAGTGTTTTTATTCCAGGTTAATTCCTCCATATTATGGAAGCTGTACAGTTACAATGCATTTACTTTCACACACAGACACATAATTCCAAAAGAACACAGGTCTTGTTTTAAACCACTTGACTGTTGAGAAAATAACCAAGATCAGAAGGGGAAGGGGATTTTCAGAGAAAGCTCATCCCTTCAGGAGCATAAATTCTGTTGGAAGACAATTTTTTACACTTTCTAGACATAAGCATTAACATTGTCAATGAAGTTTGGGGGTTTGTTCTCCATCTTCCAGTTTGAACTGTTCCTGACTCCCTTTGCTATCTTAGGAAGTCTCTTCCAAAAATTAAATAATGCCATCAAATATTCTACATGGGCTGTTATCAGGATAGTATTTTGATCAACAAAACCCAGTGACACATTTGGAAAAGGCAAAATCTCCACTTGTCCTGTACCTGGAGCAAAGCATGGTCCCCAGAGCAAAAGAGGACAAGCCTGTGAGAATGAAACCTACTGATACTGATATTCTTTTCCTGGAAGCAGGAAAAACAGGAATACCACACAACAAACAAAAGCTCTTAAAAATCATGAGAGACCTTGTGAAGCTATTGCAAAGATTAGATGCTACAAAATTTTTAAAAGTAACATAAAAACAGACTCTTATTTTGATTAAACAGAAATAAACATTGGCAAATCAGAATTACTTACAATAACACCAATGATCATGAAAAATGCTCTTATACTAAACTTCACCCTAGAGTTACTTACAGGCTGAATTGTTAGTCAAGTATTTACAGTGGAGACATACAAATATAGCTACATTAAAATCCTTAACAATCACTTCATACAAAAAAGTAAAATTGAACTTACATCTTTTGTAGAGCCATTTCCAAGGCTTTATTTCATATTTTGTAATTTTACAAAAATGTAAAATGTAGCCAATGCATTTTCACATTTTCCAGATAATGTGCCTGGGTATGCAAGAAAAAAAGTTCTACACTGTAATCACCCTCCTCAGGTAGGTAAGTCAGCCAAAAGCAATTTAATTTTGCATGAAGAGAACAACTTTAAAATAAAAGACTATACATACTTTAGAAAGACACACACCCTCCATTTATTTACAATCTTGTAATACTTCTAAAAACAGAGTAAGAAGGAAATGTTTTTCAGATAAAGCTTTGCTAACACAGCAGAAACTTGATTTCATATCCATTCAAGTATCAATGGGAGTTTATCCCCTGGTTCTTTGTACACCTTAAATTATTTCATTTACTATACCCCTAAGGCAACAAAATACTAAAACATTTGCCTAAATTTATGAATATTTCAATCACACAGAGCTTTCTGACGGCAACTGTTGCATCTACCAGCACAACAAAAATAAAATGTAAGACTCAGACTTGGATTGCAATGTTAGCTCCCTAACATCTCATTTTCAGTTGACATTTTTACAACACGAAACAACTCCTAGCAATTCTGAATGAAAAATTTTACCCAAATCAGCTGTTCTAAGCACTCAGCATGAGAAAATGGTCAAGGCATAAGACACTGTGCACCTGTCTTCTGAGAGTGAGAAAACTGAGAATCCTGCTCTAACTGCATTTGCAGGCCTGGGGAGTAAAAAGTACATGGGGATCCAGCTGATTTAGGAAATGGGAATAAGACTGATAGAAACTGGCCTTAGAGGACAGACAGGCAAATGTACATGTGGAAGCTTCTTAACCTAGTAAAACCTCACCATTTGTTCTGGAGACAGCACAGGGCTGCTAACCCCAATCTCACGTCCAAAGGGGACTTTGAAAAGAAAGCAATGACAAAAACCGTACATCTAGATTTTAAGAAATCTTATTTTTTAGATTAATCCTAAGGTTCTAGGGAATGGGCCAGGACACAAACATTAAATATTTGTCCCTCCCTTCTCTTCTCTCCCAAAGCTGGAAGCGCATTTCCAGTTAAACAGAACTGTTTTACAGCTCAGCCGCGGGTCTGAAGCGGACGCGACCCGAGGCAGCAGCACGGAGGCAGACCAGCAGCTCCTGCAGGAGCTGGCAGCTCTGCAGCACAGTTTGCTCACCCCAGGCCTGAAGGAGCCGCTGGCAGCAGGCAGCAGCTCCTCTGCAGGGAGCAGAGTCCAGCCGGAGCCAGGGATCGCTACCATGACACAAGGAGCTCACCGGGCTGGGACAGCAGCGCCGAGACTCCCGCAAGGAGAGACGGGGACCAGCTCTGCACAGGACTCACTGCACCCCTCCTGAAACAGAGAGGCAAAACGTGAGTAATCGCTGGGGAAAATTACTAATGTATTAGCTGCTCTAACCAACTGAAGAGACAAGTCAGGAAGTGCAGTAAGAAGACCAAAGAGATGTAACAGGTTGTGTACATGTATCTGTCTCCTAAATGGATTACTGTGATTCACGCTTCTTTCCAGGCTTTATGCAAGCAACACAAAGAAGTACCTTAACATATACTGGTATTCTGCAAAAACATTTTTTTTATCATCCACTCCACCTCATCTATCTCTTTTTTAGTTCCTTTTAAAAAAACCACATTTCAGAACAACATAAACAACTTGAAACTTCCACAAGAAACTTCTTTGCAACTGAGTGGTGTTTAAAGGCAGCAGGGATCAGCAGGGAAATTTTATTCTTTTAAACTTATCTCCTGCTTGCATTCCTATAGGATTTTCATGTAGGCAAAGCGGAATGACATTGCTCTTCTCCCTGCCAACAAAGATAGGCAACTTTTGGATATTCTATCCATCACCTGAGTGAAAAATTTTCCATGCAGCCCTTTCCCCACCTATGTTCATGTTTTTGTCTAATGAACATTTTGTCAATGTTCATTAGACAAAAATGCCTCATCTCTCATAGTCTCTTCTGATGGAATTACTAACAGGTCCACAGTTTTTGGCTTTTTTCCCCACTTTGTAGAATTGAGAGTAGGCAGCACACAGCACTTGCTGAGCTACCACGTGAGCATGGGGAAGGCCCAGCTCCTGAGAGCTCAGCAATTCTGGTTGTTCCATGGTGTGTTTTCCAGGTGAGATGGCTGCAGCAGGAGCACATTTTCCAAAGTTTAACAGAAGCAGTTTGGAAGGGAGTTATTACAGAAAGGAAAGAATTGTCCCACTAGTTTCTAGTGCAAGCTTTCAAGCAGTATAACCACAAACATTCACTGCAGTAAACGAATGACATCTTGTATGTACCAAGAGAACAGTGCAATCTGATGGGAAGCATATAAATTTGCTACTGGTAGCCCAGCTTAAAACATGTGAGATCACAGCTCAAATCTCAGCCAAGCTGGTTCAGCTCTTCACCCCTCTTTAGCATTGAAGGAAGTTGTACCCCAGTCACTGAGCTCTTTCTGAAGCAAGATCTTCAAAACGCTTTAAAGTGCTGTCCTTGCCTTGCAAGCCTTTCCTCTTTGCTCTGTCACTACCCATGCCAGTGCTCCCAAGGCTTCTGCCAGGTGTCCTTGGGCTGACTGTGCTTTTCCCCCTCTCCTGGGCAGGGGCACTGGCAAACACCTGCTCCCGGCTGTGCAGTGCTGGGGTCATGCCCTGCACTTGAGCAAAGGTTCCTGCTGCTGGCCTTGCCCAGCACACGTCCCACCCCAGTTAATTTGTTAATGTTTGTTAATAATCAATCTTCTATTGTCAGTCACCACACCTTGGCTGGAGCTTGCTAATAAGAGATAAAATCCTGCTGAAACAACAAAAAGCATAGAACAGAGTTTGGAAATGTATGCTAAAGCATAGCACATGGTGTGCATACACTAAGCTAAAACAAAAAACAAAACAAAACTCCAATAGCAAACTTAAAAAAAAAAAAAGAAAATCCATAATTCACTGGTGCATGAAAACTATGGCTTTTAGCATTGATTTAAGCACAGTCTTACAAAATATGTGTCACAATGTAGTGGGCCCAATTGGGGGTGGGGAGTAGGAAGATTATTTAATTTAAGCCTTTAGCAGTCAAGTCCCTACTAACTTGTACCCTATTCAGCTGAGCTGAAATCAAGACAACATGATTCAGAACTGTTTGCTGCACTTGCTCATGTTCTGAGGTGTATTATCATGAATCTGTAAGCTCCTGTACAAAATTCAGATGCTAGCTGAAGCATGCAAGTTTGGGCCCTTACAAGGTAGCTACAAAACCAAATTCTGACATGTTCTTGTAGTAAGTCCCCTAATAGCAGCTTAAGACAGTTGGACAGGCTCAGAGTTTGCATTCAAAGGAAATGCCTCAGGCTCCACTCAAGGAGACACTGCTGTTGCTGCAAGGTGGGGTTTTGCGTTCTCACCAGCTCCATCTCCTTCCTCTGCCCACACCCCATCCATTAAAAAAAATAAAAAATAAAAAAGGGCAGGATGGCTTCCCTGATACAGGTCATAGTACAGCTCCAAAAATAGCTGTGCCAGCAAAAGTAAGAGCGCAGGGCAAGGCACTGTGCACAGCCAAAGAAACAAAGCAGACAGAGCAGAAAGACTTTGGCTCAGAAATACTCAAAGACGATGTGCAGAGCCCTGGCCATTGGCAATACCCAACTGGAGCAAACACACATAAAATCACTGAAGAGACTCAGGCACGGGTGCAGAGGAGGAGGGCTGCTGTGGGGGTTTTTCTCCTTCTGTGTCACACTGGAGCTTTTTACTCTGAATCTAGTCCACATCAAGAAACAGAATTTTGCTTCCTTTGTGCAAACAAGTTATGTTCTTATCTCAGCCTATACACTGAAAGCCTTACACACTTTGAGGCGTAAATGCCAACGATGGCTGCTCGTGCGCCAGCTGGGCAATCCTAACGATGTCAGGAGCTGTTCAGAAAAACAGGAAGAAAAGGAATAATCTGAAATAAGAGTAAGAGTAGGGGAAACACCTGAACAGACATCACCCCTGACGCTTTCAAAGCGAAACAGCAAGAGTGATTTACACATTGAACTCTTGTGAATTAGGCAAGCCAGATTTTTTGGTGATGAACACCACGGATATCATCCTGAGGATCACCACGAACCTGATGTGATCACACATTGCCACTACTGCAAGTTGCATTTCTCCAAGAACTGAAATTCCCAGGCTCCCTGGGATCACAACTGTTTTTGTCCTGAGAATTTTAATTAGCTGCAATCATCTGCATTTAGAAAGTTTAATTGGTCATATATGCCAAAACTGCTCCCTTCAGGAATCCAGCAACTTGTACTTCTGAAGGGGTAAAACTGACAAATTTGTGGGCATGGTTCCAGCACTTCCTTGCTTTACTTTGGGTTAAACAAAATTGGTTCTTCTTTTTCCCCCAACAGGAAAAATCAGGGGATATGATATTAAAAAAAATTCTTTTGATTAAACTGACCTTCCATAATGCCTTATGTAAGACAAGAATTTGATGAGGTATTAGATTTGTCAAAAAATTATGAATGCAGAGATGCCACACAGAAAACAAAAAGCAAATTTACTTCCTTAATCTTTAATATTCCTAGGCAGTGTCCAAAAGAAAAGAGGCACAAGAGAAGGAGCTTTTTATTTCAAGGAAGAAGGGACATTTGAATTTTGCATCTTTTTCATGGAGGGATTGACAGTAAAGTTTTTAAATACACCACATTAAAAAAAAAGAAAAGGAAAAAATTTCTCCAAAAACTCCAGGAAAGGTAATTCAACTGGGGGAAGAAAAGGGAAAAAAAAGTCAAGCATTCACAAATTAGGAAATGGCAGATTTGCACTTGCTCATGCAGTCATAATTCTATTTCCTTGTGGAATCATCCTCTATGCTGAAATTCAGTAGAACACTGTTCAAGGAAAAAAACCCAGCATGTAATCATGTAACTGAAGACCCTCATTATCCCTAAGTGGACTCTCACTTTCTAGAGAGAAGTCTAGATGGGCCAAAAGAGAGAAAAATGGTCTTGTGCACAGTTACACTGTGCACAGTTCATAATCTCACCACAAATGCAACACGATTATTGGTTGAATCCTGAACATTTCAGTACTGCAAATCTGGAGTACAGAACAAGTAAGAGCAACTGGAACCAAGCCTTTAGAGGAGGATTAATCCAAAACAGACTCAGGAGAGCCCAGTCAAGCACACCCTCTTTCCAAGGAGCTTGCAGGTGTGCAGCACATGGCACTTCCAGACCAAAAGAAACTGAGGAGGAGCTGCTCTGCTTTGGAAGGTTATAAAAAGACTCCACTCATGCTTCTTCCTTGTGCTCTCTCTTCAAATGGAAGCTGGGGAGGGGGGCAGAGGTTGTGTAGCAGGTCTCCAGACAGGTTCTGTGACCTGCAAATGCTCCAGCATCAATAGGCCTTAACACTAGAGCTGCCCACAGCTCCTCTGGGCTGTCATACAGTTCATGTGACATGGTGCATACTGGCACTGCTGGAATTCATGGCTCTCACACACTCCCAACATTTTCCAGAAAAGGCACAGGTCTGGCAGGTACTGCAGCAACCCACAGTGCTGCTAATTCAGAAGATGCCACAGGGCAAAGAAAAGGTGTTCTCTGCACTGAGGGCCTTCTGCTTGGGGAAGTTTAATACTACAGCAAACACTGAAAGCAATATGGATCTCAAAGATGTGCAAAACCTGTCCATACACAAAGGCTATCCAAATAGCAAATTTGCTCTTAGCTCCTCAATAAACAAAAGGCATTCATTCAGCCAAATTATTCATTTGATCTCTTTCTCTGAAGTAATTCCAAGCATGCCATTTCCCTTTCCGTTTTACAAACTGCTTGTATTTAGCTGTAATAAATTGGTGATCCCCACAGTTATCTGTAGTTCCTGCTTGTGGTAGAAAAAATCCCCACACCACAGGGTTCTTGAGTCCAGAGAACAAACAAAAGAGAACAATCACATAGCTAAAAGGTCCCTTTACAGATTTGTCTGGTCTTCCCAGTTTGGGCCTCCCCAGCAAGGGCGAGCCCTCAGCAGGGCTGGGCACAGGGCTCCCAGCAGCTCCCTGCACACCTGAGCATCCCCTGCTCTGCTCACAGCTGCTGGTGGGCTGCAAGGTGAGGTCAAAGCTGCACACACAGAGCAGCCTCTGGGCCAGACACGGCTCCCAGGGAGAAGACTCCTGCTCAGCACAGCACAGGGATGGAAGAGGCACCGAAGGCTCGGGGAGATGGCTGCGGGTGCTGCTCCTGGGCTCACCCCTGGAAGCTCAGGGTCGGTTTGCATTTGAAATGTGCCACCTCACAGGCTGATAAGGAAGGAGCCTGGCATCAACAGCTCCACTGGACTGAAAACATCTGGCGTTTTCTAGTCTGGGAAATGAAATGACTCTGGACTCAGCACACAGTCCCATGATCGTTTGGACAAATTTCATAACACAGGCACTCCCCCCACAAACCATGATTTTTTGTGTCACAAATTCTGTTTCTCAAAACAAACAAACAAACAAACAAACCTCACACAAAAAACCACATGCACACCCCCCGACTTGAACCCCAAAGTTGGGTTTATACTTCCTTGGCTAAAAACAACAGCATTTCGGAATTTAAATGTTTGGGAATGACACTAATCTAGTCAAGTTGTATTAAACCAAATCGTTACTACTGGAAGCAAATCAAGTACCAATTTAGTTTCAAAGCAGTTTATTTTGCTTTCATCTGTCAAGAGTCAACTCTTGGATGTTGTTTTTAGTTCTCTTTTTCCCACTCCCTGGAACTGCAGTGAAAACCCAAACCAGAAACTTGCAGCCACATCTTTTTGTTTTCAAGTCAGGAAAGATCAGTCCAGCTGCTCTTTAGAATAGTGTAGAAAAAAATATGTACCCTTTTGAACACCAGAATTAGTGTTTTTAGGTCTATTTAGATACCTGGCAGGTCATCTCTGACTAGATTTGAGTTTATCAGACATGAACCTAATTTTTGCAGCCTATTAATGGCTTTTGAGGGAAGAATAGAAGTCCATTTGAATCCAACAGCAAATTTTTTTTGGACAGAGCTGGAAATTCACTCAGGCTTTTAACAACAGCAGCAGAATAACACAAATCCTTGAGACACCCTGAGTATGAGGTATGTGTCAGTCCAGCGGGCTGACAGTGGCAACCTTAGTCATGTGAAAGCACCAGTGTCTGTCACCACCTGTCAGAAGAAGAGGCAAAACTCACTACATTTTCGTTTTCATCCACCATATGTGCTGCCCATCTTACTTGGAGTTTAACTCGAACTTGAGTTTCTGATCATACTCTTAATGTAACTTTGAGATTATCTTTCAGCCATTAGCCTTCAACCTTAAGACTCTTCCTCAAGCTATCAATTTTAATTTTATTCAGATCCTGGGCCTAATGGATTTTGCAATTAAAGGCATTTAGAAATTTTAGAATAGAAGTATCCTCTAATTTTCTAGAGAACATAACGTCAACGAAAATACAAAAGATTCACAACACTACAATAAGAATGGGAGAAAGTACAGAGAAAATCTTGTAAGAAATTGCTGGCATCTCTTGAAGCTGAGGATTTCAATGCATCTTGCCAATTACGACTCTGTGAGGCCCACAAATGTTATATTTCTAGCTAGGAAGGAGAGTGAGAAGTTCTTTAGACCAATTCTGTTTTTCACATAATCAGCAGTACAGAATCAAAAGAAACCTAACTAGATCGGTACTAAATCCAGTTATTAGATAAATCAAAACAAGCATCTGGAACCAAAGATTTCATTCTAAGAACCAACTAAATCACAAATATATTTGTGAGAAATATCTGTTTTGTCATTCCTGGAAAGTATTATGGGCAACCTTCCAGACAAAATGCAATAAATTTATATGAATTTATGGCTTTACTGTGTATGTTAAAAGCAAGTATATAGCAATTAGCCCATTGATGTGACATTTATTGCTCTTCTCTTGGACAGTGTTATGCTTTGTAATTCAGCTTTTGGAAACAAACAACTCAGCTGTTTTGAATGCAAATTTACCAACAGTTGCAGCATTTAATCCTGGTGATGTACACAGGATAAACTCCACTCTGTAAAAACACACTAAAATTCTTGAATTCACATCTGTCTTGTACTTCAGAGGCAAGTTATCTCACAGAGGTATGGGGACACAACAGCTATAATGCTTTTGGCTGGCAGAGGCTTTCCTGATCACCGGGAGCCTAAAAGGCAAGATTTAACTACCTTATTACAGCACACAGAGTACTGAGAGCCATTATTTAATACACGTCTGGTGCATTTAACCAGGTCACCCTGGTTCCCTCAGAAGGTGATGGAATGCACTTACTGCAAATTACAGGCCAGGTTTCTGCCACCAAGTACTGGTGAGAAATGGGGCGCAAGCTGTGAGCAAGCAGGTCCAGCCTAGACAGTCCTGTGAAGTACCTGGAGGCACAGCCCACCCAGAGCAGCCCCACCAGCTGGGGCAGATTGCCCCCTGCAGCAGAGCGTGCCTTCCCCCTGAGCCCTAACGGGGCCTGGACACATCACAGGGGACACACACACACAGGGGACACACACACAGGGCCAGGGATTCCCCCTGCAGCAGTGTGCCTTCCCCTGAGCTCTGAGTCTGAACACATCACAGGGGACACACATGTGGCCAGCAGATGTTTGGACTCTGCCTAGTCTGACCACTGCAAACTGAACAGATAAGGCAACAGTTCTTCCCACTGGACCTGGAAAAGGGATGGGAAGCAAAGGCTCTTTTTTACTAGAAGTAATTGATTCCTTAGTTATTTTGTATGGAATACAAAAAGGATCAGTGAAGTATGCAAGAGAAGTACTTTCTGAAAATGTTAAAAAGCATTTGATCTGCACAGGCACGCAGAATTCCTTCAGAATGAAGCTATTTGCTTATTCATATAAATACATATTAAAATGTATTCAGCTACTAGTAATAAACCATATATGGAAAATAAAAATGTCCAATTTATCTTCTTCCCCTCTCAAGAATACCTAACATCACCATCCCTACCCAGCCCTCATCTCTTTTAAACTCCGCAAGAACAGAGAGGACTGATATTCTTGTCACATGAGGAAATGCAAAGTATCACAAGCTACTGAATAAATTTCAAAGAAGATGCAGGAACACCCACCCATGCAGTCCCTTTGATTTAGAGGGGAGTACTGTCAGCTTGTGCTCTTTCACTGATAGCATCAGCATCAAGATAAACTCAAAATCAACTTCTCAGCTGCTAGAGGCTCACAAAGTTCACTCTTCACTAGGAAATTAATCTTACTGTGATTCAAAACTGTGAGCCTAGAACCAGCTTTTCCTGCGGCATACTAATTTGGTGCTACTGCTAATACACTAAGAAATCCATGTTGTGAAGCAATGAGGATTCTCTGGGATTCAGATATAAATTTTACCTCAGTATTCCCTCAGGCTTCTGCAATGCACTTTGAACCACAGCCCTAAAGACACGTGGTAAAACTACAGCCCCAGAAGAACACGAGCAAGAGAGGCACAGAGCAGTAAGAACAGTGATATCTTACAGGCAGATAAAATATGCACCATGGTTCAAACAGAAGCGTTAATGCTCTGACGCTGTTCCAGCTGTTTGGACTTCGGTGCCTGAATGCCACATCAGGTGCCTTCATAGGACTACACCATGGCTTCCTGGACCCTGGTTTTTCCTTTATGGAGGAGGAAAAGAATGAGAAGGAAAAAAAAAAAACAACCAACCAAAAAAAGAGAACTTTCCTGCCTTAGAAAGGTTTTTGTAATAAATTTAGAGGAACTGTTAGTGGTAAGACACAATGATAAGGGAAAGCAAACTGATGAATCTAGCAGCACATGGATCACTGCCTGGGAGCTGGTGCTCCTGAAGTGTCCCCAAGAACCCCAGAGGTTCTGCCCCAGCAAGCTCCTGCTGCCACTGACAACAGCCAGAAAGTTCAGGGCAGGCACTGACACAGAGAGGGACCTGCCCTCAGCTTCTCCAGCTATTCCACAAGTAAACTTTGGAGTAACTGTTCTACCCAACACTTACCAAATCATAGCAAAATGGGAAGAAACAAATAGCATATACAAACCTCTCAAGTATTTTCAACTAAAAGTCATGCATGTTAATTCCTAGGCTTCTCTTTTAATATACAGCCTTAGTAGTTCATTTGCAGTTAGGGAGATGATGGAGAAAAGTTCTCCATTCTCATTTAAAATGCCTGGCACTAACTTCAAATCAGACCTCAGTGGCTTTTGCCAGTGTATTAAATAATTATAACAAATATTTATTAAAGGAGATACAATAATTTTCTGTGAACACTTCTATCAACATGACAGTGTCTGCTGGAGAAATGTACAATGGAAGCTTATGCAACAAACTCTGCTACCCCAGAGCTCAGCACAGGGAATATATAAAACACATGTTTTAAAAAGCTTTGTTTAGTAACTACTTTCTTCAAAACAGAAGATCATAAAGAAATCAGGAGACCCTAACCACATTGCCCCACAAAAAAAAACATTTGTCCTCTATCCTTCAGTACTCAGTGGCACCGCGCAGGCAGCAAAGCTTTGGCCGCTGTGTGACCCAAGGCAGCAGCCATCCTGCACCCTCCTCAGCTCTATTTCAGCTGTATCTTATTTAGTACTTCAAGTCCCATGACCCATATCCAATAAGGAGGTTCTGTCTAATACACTGAGCAGATAAAAGGATGCTTTTCAAGCAAAGGTTATGCAACGGATCCATACTGCAATGCAAGCCCCAGAACAGTAAACAAATGTCAAGATATAAATAAAACACATTTTTGCTCTTCAACCTGTAACCTGTCAGCCTGCTTGTAACAGAACTGTGTCTGTTACAGCTATAAACATAGACTTTTGTTAAGATTTATCAATTCATCTTTATTAAAAATAAAAAAAAAGAACAAAACAAACTACTTTGCCAGTATATTCATTAAACTTTTTTAGGATACAGGAAACTCATAAAAACACGTTAAAAACAGACAAATGAGAGCAAAGAAGCTGCATCTGTATTAGCTTTTGGGATTAAGATCATGAAGAGCTGGTGAAACAGCTCTGAAAATTTTCAGAAATATTTTGTGTATCACCATTGCATTAACCCCTCCAAACCAACCATTACCTGCTAAACAATCTATCAAACTCAGCTGAAGACTCCCCAGCGTCTTCAATAGAATTTAAATAAGTTACTGAAAACATACTTCCTAACTAAACACAAAGCCCAAGACCACATAGGAAACAGATGCTAATATCTGGATTAGTATTCAAGTTTGTGACCTTTGATCTAGCATTCTGTTGATAAAAATCCTGCCACTTTCCAATAGAAAGAAAAGCCTCAATTATTGCAAGTGTAGGTTGTTGAGGTTTTTTTAGATACATATGAAAATATTCCAAAAATAAAATTAATTGCTTTTGAAATCTTATTTGAATCAGAAATATAAAAATCCAAATTAATACAAATTTTCCAATATATGAAGAATATCTGCGAGGTATTACTATGATACTGGCATCAGGTGAGAGATTTACCGCACTTGTCACTGTAAAAACAAGCACTAGAAATAAGACAATCTGCTGCAAAAACCCGTGCAGGATTTAAAGGGGCAATATCTTGTGAGCCTTCATTTCTCATCTTCATAGCTCCAAAACACTGGTCCTTAGTAAAACATTCTCTTGTATAATTCTTCTCACTCTCAACAAACACTTTTAAAACACAGTGTTGACAATTGACAGGTTATGAACTGTAGAGCTC
This sequence comes from Pyrgilauda ruficollis, assembly GCF_017590135.1. Classification (NCBI taxonomy): domain Eukaryota; kingdom Metazoa; phylum Chordata; class Aves; order Passeriformes; family Passeridae; genus Pyrgilauda; species Pyrgilauda ruficollis. Next base: position 1,371,306 of record NW_024531710.1, read on the forward strand.
ACAACACTTGAACAGTGGAGGGCAAAAAGCTTTCAGATGGTCCCAGGTATCTGCTCTCAGTGAGAGCTGACAAAATCCACTGCAAAATCCACTGCAGCCCAAGATGGGAAAAACACCAAAAGGACAACCAGAATCCTATGATTTTTAAATGAACAGAAATGAAACACAGAAATGAACACAAGAAAGTTAGTCCATGCTTCAGTTATTCACATGCTACTTAGAGACACATTAGGTGATTTAGAAGGTGGTTTTTAAAGTGATATAATCCCTGCTCCAAAGCACTAAATCTAATTTGAGGCATTATTTGCAGTAATAAGATCACACCGTTTTGAACCAGCATAGATTATATACCTTATCAACAGAGGTTGGTTTAATGGACCTACCACACTGATGCTGAACAGAGGACTCTTCAGGAGAAACTGCAGGACAGACAGCATGAGAAATAGGGAGTGCTTCAGGACAGGAAAATTTCTGTCTTGAATGGAAGATGAACAAGGTTTTGACAAGCTATTGCATTAACAAGCAGTTTCAAAAGCCAGTAATACTGGAAATGTTCTTGTACAGAGCACAAAACAGAGATGTCCAAAGGAAGAGTGATGCCACTGAAGTATCATCAGACAGCATCCAAAGGGCAAAAACACAGGCAGGCCAAACCACAGTTCACCCTCAACCAAGAGCAGAATCCTTTGGGAATGTGATGGGACCAAGGCAGCCACTGAGATCAGATCAGTTCAGGCATCCCCACACTTTACATTTCAACACTGCCCTGCCCACTGCTGCAGGCAGAGCACACAGCTGGAGGGCAGAACTATTTCCTCCTGCTTTTAACAAGAACCTCGATTCAAAATCCCAAGGAATAGCTGTACTCCAATGTGCTATGTAACTGTAGCATGCATCACATTTCACTCATATAAGGAGTCAACCCATTCATTTTCCATTAAATTAATATGCCTCCCTTTGTTCAGGAAAAAATATATGGTGAGCCATAAAAAACAAAACACACAGACACATTTTTCTCATCCCTGCTTTCAGAGGCCATGGCTAAGTGAAAGAAAAGAGTGCCTCACTGTGTCCAGGCCAATAGTTTTACTTTCTGGATTAGCACACAGGATTACCACAGTTTGTGCTGGGCTTTGGGACTAGTTGCCATTGCCCAGTTTAAAGCTAACTCAGGTACAGCTAACTCAGGTACAAATTGCACTCTGCAATGCAGCATGAGATTAACTATTTAACTTAAACCCAAATCCATTTTCCCTACTTACTGAAAAACAGCAGCTGAAGAACTATGGATCTGGCATTCGCTCACATGCAATAAAATTTGCTGCAAGTATCTAAAAATACACTTCCTGGCTGGCAGCCCAAGGAGCCAATCAATGAAAGTTCAAGAGGTGCATTTCACAGTCCAGATGTTCTCAAACTCTGCTCTACTGACAACTTACAGAGATGGCTGGTCACATTATGCTGACTTTTCTCACCTTTGTTGTACCAGTTTGTGTCCAGAAGATGAAAAGCACATTTGAAATTCTTTAAATACTTCTCCTTAAGCATCTCCTTTTGCTACAGATAGCATAAAAATATCACAGCAAATCAATGGAATAAGAGGCTATCCCAAAGACAACTTGGTGGAAAGTACAAATCAAACTCGAAGCTCTGCAGCAGGATGAACTTAAGAGAGCCCAGAAGGCAGAAAAATTACAGGATCCACATGTGCATACACACATTATAGATAATGACAAGAAGTCCACCTGGCTGAAATGCTTTTCCTTACCCCACCTACTCACTCTGCCAGCAGATACAGTGTTGAAATTTGTGAAAACTGGGGGAAGGGAAAGAGAGCTTACATGCTTATTTAAGGATAAAACTTAGTAGGATTTTCTAGGTAAATAAATTGTAATAGTGAACAGTGTTACTAGATCTTATTTCAATAAAAACCCATGCCTGAATGATTTCCTCTAACAGTTCAGTTGCATAATATATAACTGATAACAATCAGTTTATAACAATCAGTTATAAATTATTATATAAATGCAAAACTGTATCTCAGAAAAAAATACGAAAACTAATTTAAACATGCGCTTATCCATGCACCAAAACAAACACAAAACTATCAAAACAGACAAAAATCTAAGCTTGAAAACACTGCCATGCTCCTTGCACAGAGGATACACAAACTCTAGCTATGGACATACAAATATCGTCATCCAACCCTTCATCTGAATTTTAAATTAGCAATTAGCGACTTGAACACCTTTCACGCCACACACCATGCAAGAAGGGAAGCAGCTTGGTCCAGCACGCAGCTCCAGTAGCTGCTGCTACATACAGACCTGTCCTTGCTCGACTCACAAGAATGCTTATAGTTCAGTCCTTAGAGGGAAAAATGAATGGAATGTTTAGCTTGATACAAGGAAAATAGTTAGAAATTACATACCATGCAGCTTCATTGCCCTTAGTGAAAATTGAAAGACAGGTCATGTATGGCACCTTTTATACACCATTTTTTATTTTGATCTTGCCTTGTGAGTCCTTTGTCTCTCCTCTCCTTGCAAAGGCACACCAATCTGTGAGCATAGCCAGAGCAGCCTCTGAGGCTCTTTTGCTGCATTTTCCAGGGAGCAGCCCTAATCTTGCCAAGTCAGAAGAATCACCGATCCATCATTTTTGCTAGCATGTTACAGAGCAGAGGACTAAAGCAAAATTCTAATATTCAGTGCTTTTCCATGAAAAAAGTGCTCTGCAACTTAACTCTGCTCCATCTTTCCTTCCCTGAACAGAACTTCTGCCCTTGGGTTTACATCTCTGCTTCAGACACAAGCTGCTTGATGACAGCACAACATGCATTACCTTCTATGATTTTTTCAATCCTAAATAACCCAGACAAACTCCTTGCTTTTAGTAAAACAAGTGTATGCACTACAATTTTTCCTTGAACACCAAAATTCCAACTCTTGCCCATGATGTCATTGAATTTTCAAGTAACCATTTTTAATGTAAGCCACAGCACTCTACCCAGCTACTCAATTTCTGGTGTGAACAAGGATTTGTTTTCACCAGGTTCATGTGTCTGCAGCACAGGTCAACAGCTTCATGCACTACACAAACCTTTCAGCCAATATTCTGCTAGCAGATTCCTTTACAGACAGGCTTCTAAATCAGCCCAACTCAAAACTACTGCTGTGGCTAAATACAGGGCTCAGGTGAGCAGGGGAGGAGTGATTTCGCCAGCCCACCATCAGTCTTCTTGTCTGAGGGGTTACTGAGATCATGGATGCTGCTGCCTTGGTCTCTATTTTTCACATGTCTTTTGGCAGATATATAGAGCAAGGCAGACTCCTTTATGTATGATAAATGCTACAATCACTGCCATCTCCTTAGGGAAGGCAGAATGCTGATCACGGCTCAAATGGGTACTCAGCTCACATGGAAAATACAACTTCTCTACTGCAAGGCAGGCCGATCTTCTGCAGGCTAAACAGTCACACAGAATATGTGTTTTGATTAGCTGACTACACTGCACTTTATACAAAAAAAAAACCTCATTACTTTGGGTGGGTTTGATCACTTTTGTTGTCCTTTAAGGCAATAATTTTATCACCTTACAGCTTTTCTTTTAAACTCCACCTTGGGAAAAAGAAAGTAAGACAAAACCCAGACGAGAAAGGTCTGTCCATCATCACTTGCTCCCCAGCCTGTACAAAACAGAGTACTGTAGCACTGGGGATTCTCCCATGCTGACAGTCACCTCCAAGCATAAGCTTACATAAATAAGTGCCCAAGGAACCTGCAAACTTCCTTGAGCTCACATTCTGACATACTCGTAAAAATTACCAGCTATTGACACTGCAGTCAATAATTTAATATTTTACCTTGGGATCTTTAAGGATTAAAAAGCCTAAGTAAATATTCATATATTTAGGCAGAAATACCTTCTCTTCTCTAGATAAGCAAAATAAGGTGTGGTGTGTGACACAGAAAGACTGGCATTTCTCTCATAAATCCTATTTGCCTGTAATCATACTCTTGTTCTCCTTCACAATATATTTTCTTCCCTTTATACCCACCAGCAGGTTGGAAAGCTTCCAAACTGTTTTATTCTTCAGGGCATTTTCTGTTTGGTTTTTAATACGGTCTATGTTTAAACAATCTATATGATGCCAAGCACTGCTGCAAACACCCATACAAAATTAAATTCAAGAAACAAAAAAAAATCTCTTCAGAACTGCAGATATAATACAGTCAGTGAGACATGCACAGCAGAAGAGGCAGCCTACCATCCTAGAAGCTTTTACTGAACTTTTTTCTATTTAGTTCTTGCATCAGCTGGATAACAGATGATTTAAAATACAAATATTCTATATCATATACTTCAAATCTAGGCTCTGAATGCAAACAGTATCATTATCTGCTTAACAAAGACCAATTATTCACTGAATAATCAAGCTACTGTGCAAGATCTGAATACCTGTAATATGTTATTTGATAATATGGTATCTTCTGACCTAGACAGTGCTGCCTACAGTATATAATTAAAGGTTTCAGATACATTTTGCTTCTCTTCTGCCAAATGTTGTTCATGCAGTATGCTTTATACTCAGTAAAATTAAGAGAAAAACAGCCTTTTTCAGACTGAAGTGCTTTGCTAAACCATTTAAACACAACCAGTAAAAGCTCCAAGATCAGACGTCCATCTAGGGAAGAAAAGTACCACTGCTATCAGTTTTTCTTGCAATATTGAATTATCCATTTTATAACTTCATATTTTGAACACTGGCCTTCCCTTTTTTCTATCTTCATTCTAGGAAAGAACACTTGGCATTGCCTTATGATAGCATTATAACCAAGCTAATTTCATTAGACATCACCAAGAGAGAAAGCTTCTGCCCCACACAGCCACCAACAAAAAGGGAGTATGTTTAAGTGATTTTAAAGCTTGTGAAATACACAGGCACGAGAGTATAAAGTCCTCCCTCTCGCGACAAAATGCACTGTGCAAACGTGTATTTCCCAGTCAATTTGTCCCACATACCTTAATCCTTATCTGGAGACGTGAAGCAGAAGAAAGCTAGCTGACTTCACATGTTCACTCAGTCCATGAAGTGTCTCCACCAAGGCAGCCCGTGAAAGCAAACAGTTAACAGTGCTCTCAGATGAGACTGTGGAACCTTTCTCACTGGATATAAACTGACTGCATTTAACCCAGCAAACATCAGTCACCAGCTGCTGCCAGCCGCCTGGGCACTCGCAGACCTGGCTGCATTTGCAAATGCTTCAAACAAATAACCAATTACTCTTTGCTTGCTAGTTCACTGTACCCAGTGCTTTCAGATTTGGGCCTTGGCAGGCTACCAGCTACTTGGACTGCAGTCCTCTCCCCCTGAAAAAGGGAAATCCTCTTATACTGAAAGAAGTTCCTCAAAAGCAACAAGCCTATCTATGCTTCAGAATGAAGTGTTACAGTCAGATTGGGTAAAATATCCAACTGCTAATGGAAAAAACACCAAGTTTCTTTCCATCACTCCCAAATTTCAGAAAAGCACAAGGGAGCTGCTGATGAGCATTTTTAATCAAAAGAGAATGCAATTAAAAAACAAACCAAACATCACCCTTACAACTGGACAGTCTGCAGCTCGAGATTCAAAGGGTTGTAACAGTCCCCGAGCTCCTATTCCTTGGGATGTTGAGGGAATCCTTTGCCTGGCACTCCAGGCCTTCCCAGCATTTAAAGAATACCTTCATTTACACATCAAAACTCCTGCCTCCTGGCAGGATATGAAGCCTGGGTACCAGCCTAAAAGCAGCACTTCAAGAGAACTGTTATAGTCTCTTCCTTAGCTAGAACCATGGCTTTTTACCTGCACAACAGTTACTTCTTTTTCTAAAGCAGAATAATAGATGCAGGAAGATGCCCGGTATCATTAAACTAAAACTCTTTAGAACCTTTAACGAAATATAATCTTTTTCAAATGTCAGTCTCAGGAGTCACTGTGGTAACTATTCTGCCTTCTAAAACAGAGAGAAACTGCCATACCAATTACTTCTATCTCATGAGAAGCAACCTACTAAAGGAATTCTTTCTCATTTTCACACTAAAAAACAATAGCAGGGAGCCAAGTTTGGTGAAGATGTCCATGAATCTCACTCAGCACGTCACATTTAGATTCATCGCAGATTTATCCTACACCAAACTCTGAAATAAAATATATTTCAGAAAATTTCAATACAAGTCATATGACACCATGCATTTAAAAACCCCAACTACTACTCAGGAAGTACTCTCCGATGCTCTGAGTTAAAGAACTGGGGCTAAAAGAAAAGCTTTGAATGTTTCTGTGCTACCCCTCCTTTTTTTCTTCTTCTTCTTCTTTTGAACTGGAAAAAAATTCCAGAGAGCACCAGTCATCCAGCACGGCAGCACAAGGTGCAGCTCAGCAGGGATTTAGCAGAGCCGCTGCCCCGTGCTCCCCAACAGGCGCTCGGCTGTACATCACCAGCACACAGGCCACAGCTCTGTCCCACAGACTCTAACAGAAGCCATGAAATATTTCCTCCTCCCCAAATCTACTCAGAATTCCCACTGTCAGCCTAGTTTCACTGCTGAGTACTGAGGGTTGAATTCCCATTTTAAAATACTTGGAAGACATACTAATGCAGAGAATATCTGCTCAAAACCAGTTCCTTCGGAGTAAATCTCAAACTTCAGATTTTTTTTTTTGAAACAAAATGAACTTTTCCCATTGCATGTTGTAGTACAGACCAAAAGTTTTTTTCAGAAAGCTACAGTCCTTTAAATAGGCTCTTGCAGGCAAAAAAATCTCAATACTTACAATATTTAAAAACTTGACTGCACTTCTATTCAAAACAAAATGAAAACTTTAAAGAATGCAGTGAGGAAACTCTAGCCACTCTCCTCCACAAAGACAAAACTCTTCTTTCCAGTTCAGAAGCACTTTCATATCACATATCACAGTGGAATCACTGCAGCAGTACTATATAATAAATATGCATGTAACAATCAGAAGTGAGGATTTCTGATCTAAACAGCAAGAAAGATAGTAATTTATCTGAAACAATCTTCTGACTTATCTTCTACTTATATAGCCACCTGTTCCAATTTTAAAATATATAGGCTTTTCCATGTGGCTACATGAAAAACAAGCTCCTGACTTACGCAACAGAAAATGTACAAAAGTTAACCCTCCTAACTATAAAATAAATTGAATTTAAAAACTACTTTCACAGGTACTCTTGTCTGCAGATAAGGTATCAGAATATTACAGCATAAACATAATCTCATTGTTTCTTTCAGTGGTACTCCTTTAGATAACTAGAGGAAAGCTAGGTTAGTACTATTTCAATGTTTGCAATGTGAAATGTGGTAACAAAAATGTACATGCGTTCATGGTACCAAAGACAGTAAGACTTCGCTTTACCAGTGTTGATCCTTGATATGCAGGTAAACAAGAAATACCTGGGTATACCCAAAATGCACAGACCTGAACTAACATCTGCTATGCATTTCAAGAGACTATTTGACAATCTTGTGCTAGGATGCAAAGGATGCAAAAATGTCAATGGAATTTTTCGTGACATACATACAGTATTATCTCTATAACAAAGGGGCTCCTAAGCACCTATCACCATTCACCATATTCTCATTAAAATGTATTTAGATTGCAAATCCTCTGGGACAGAACTTGCCTTTTTTCTGTACTTGAAGAGTCTACTGTTCACAATGAGGATCCCAGCCTTATTTCCTTTAAATACTAGCATAGCACAAGTCAGGGTTTTTTAATGTAGAAGACTGAAAATATTCAGAAAGAGCCCTTTGTGTTCATTCTGTGCTTAATTCGCATTTACAGCTCAGTATAAACACTTCAGCTGTCATTCTAGTAACAGTTTTTCCTACCTAAGAAATTCAAGATGGGGCCAAACTTGCCTGCATAATGATTTCACAGTAAGTGGCAACCAGATGGACAGCACACTGCCATATGCTCCCCTTTGCTCAGAGGTGGAAAAGTGAGCAAATGTGAATCACAAAAAAAAGAGAGTAAGGAGAAAAATATCTCTGCAGCGTGCCCATTAATTCATGCACACACCCCTTCCTACCAGGAGCACCACCAACCTCCCTGCTCCCCGTGCCTGAGGATGTAAATCCAGGGGAGCAGCGAGGAGGGCAGCCCAGAAGAGCTGCTGTCCCAGCACAGCCCCCGCAGCAGGGCAGAGCCCCCGCAGCAGGGCAGAGCCCCCGCAGCAGGGCAGAGCCCCCGCAGCAGGGCAGAGCCCCTGCGCTGCAGCCAGCACTTCTGAGAGGAGCCAGGGCACGGGCAAGAGAACCAGCACCAGCATGGCCGGAGAAAGGAAGGGAGCAAGGACTGCCCCCACGGGCAGCCTCCCTGCAACCTGCACTTTCGTGAAGCACCAAGAGCCCAGAGACTCAGAAGCTGTGCCCACCCTGCAGCCTCCTCTCAATTTATTTTTTTTGCCCAGAGATAACATGTGTCAAAAACTTTTAAGTAAACCTTGATGCTGCCCACGTCCTGTACTGCTCTTTAGTTGGAGGAGACAATTCTGACCATATTAGAATGTCTCCAAGGAGTACCTGCCCTTTTGAGCTAGTTCTAAAAATAACACCTTTCCAAGTTAAACATATCTGTTTAATTATGCTACTGCCCCTGCTCTGAAAGTCCTTCTTCTTAAGACTGAAAAAAAAAAAAAAAAGAGAGCATTCAGATTTCTGGATGTGGCTGCTGGTAACAGAAGAAAAGCAACAAATATGTGCAAGAAAAATCGTTCAGATTGGCTTTTTTTTTAATACACTTGAGCAATTAACACATGAACTTTGACTGGATCTCCCTTTCCTGTTAAAAATTGCTTTCAAAGCTGTCTGCTTTTATCATTCCAGATAAAAATGCAATTATATTTACTACACGTGAACTGTAAAACGCAGGCAGCGATTATATACAGAGCAAAATTATGCACTGCTTGCTGAGACACACCACATGCCTCATGTTTACATCCTGTATGTTTGCTAGCTTTAATTATTACAGACAGGAGCTCTTTAGTTCACTCAAAGAAGAGCTTTCTTTATACATTTGTACCATCAGCCAAATTCACTGGTAGTCCAAATGACTGCTTTTCTACAAGAAATTATTTTATAAACTTGAACAAAAGCATTGAAGGAAGAATTGTAAAATAATTCAACAGTAAAGGTCTCACTAACTCCAATAAAACTTGTATTTTACTATTTTTATGCAAGAATTTTCATTTTCTATTAGTGGAAAAACCTGGTAGGCACACTTAACTATCAGACACATAGCACTTTCCACTACAAAGACTTTCACAACTTTTTTGAGAAGCTCTGACACTTCCCTAGTCTGCAGGCAGCCTTTGAAGTTCCCTGGAACAGCAGAGATGCTCTTTGTCTCACAGCAATCCATTCAAGTTAAACTGAACTGTTTTCCTATGCCTGCTTGCTTTTTAAATCAAGTATTAAAAAAGATGGCCTCTCAAAAGCCACAAAGGGCTGGGCACCTGGTACCTCTGACAGAACAGAGGCGAGTGCGCTGTGAGCACTGGGAGGCTGCTGAGGCTGAAAAGCAGAGGCAGGACACAGCAGAGAGGAGGATGAAACAGGTCGGACTTCACCTGTTGTTCCCCTACACGAAGCACAGAACCCAAAGGTCCTTTCCCCATTCATCCAGTAACAACCTCACCAAATAAGGCAATTACCCAAATTAGAAATCACCACTGAAGGCTCCAATCCCATTTAGGGATTTTTTTAAAGTCAACAAGGGAAGTTTATACCTCCATGTAGTGTAATTTTACAAAATAAAACCCAAACCAAACAAACACACAAAAGGGGCTATGCCTTCCAATACCAAGACGTTCCGTGTTAGAAACTAATTTGCAAGGTTATTTGGGCTGAAAGTAAAGCTCTTGAAAATCTGGAAGCACCACGTTTAGAACAGCCTATTACTTTAGCTCCATTTGCATTAATCCTCCTCTCAACTATTAAAATCACATACTACTCTTCCTGCAAATCACTGCCTCGTTCAGTGAGCAGGGTGGCTCGTAACAGAACTGTGTCTGCACAACCCTAAATCAGGTATTTGCTAACTTACACGTCTAACTCTGCAACCAATGGATTTGAACAGTCATTTTCAAAGGTAGATTAATTTGTGTGTAATGCTATAGGCACACATGGTGCTTTACAGATGCAAGGAAAGATACAAAAATTGCCCCAAAGAAATTTTGGTTAAAACACATCAAAGCAACACTGAACTTTAGAACATGATAAAGTGCACGTAAGACAGACGAATAAACCAAGAAATAAGCTGATGTTTCAATTTACAATGCTTAGTTGATAAACATTGACAAGTACTGTTAGAAAACCTCCACTGCTGCTTAAATTTACAGGGCTTGACTTCACTCTATTCATGCACACCCAGTGATTTCAATGGGATCACACGGAGACAGCAGGTTTCACTGGGACCTTATATCTAAATTAAGAATTAAACCTAATACATCAACTTGTCACACCAAATCCTAAGCCCAGCAAATGGGTGGGCTGAAATATGACACACTGAGGTAACCCTGCTGCTGCCCACAACACACCACCTACAAATTTGGAGGAAAAAAGGTTTCAATTCACCTGGGACAGAAACCTCTAGAGCCAAAGAATGAACAACGGCAAAATTCTACCCCAGAGCAGTAAGAGCCAACCTTTTACTATTTTTTTTAAATTATTTTTATCTTGAAAATGGCATTTCATCAAGCATGCTCATATCCACCTGCACTACATAAATACTCCCAAAAGTTCAGAAATTTTTTCCAAATCAAAAAATCTGAAACTCTCCGTTTTCCAACACCGCTGATTCCAAACTTATCCTCATATTACTGAACCTAACAAGAGTGTAGCAAATACCCTTCAGCAGCACACAGTACCACTCTAGAACCAGTGAGGAGAGGAAAAGGAGGACTCAAACCTCAGTCCTCCTCTCATATACCAATTAGCAACATAGATTCTTCAAATGGCACTTACTGGACACTTTAGATGTTAACACATGTGGCAGAAAGGACTCCAGCTCAGTCTCCTATATCAATATTGGTTCTGCAGTGCTCATAGGGATAAAGTATATTTTCTGTTAGTTAATCCCATTGTCCAGGAAGCAGTTTAGCTGAGCACCACTGTAACTGAAGTAATACCCCATTTCCTGCCCTGAGAAAAGATGCAGTTTTGTCCTGCATAACACAATTCAATTAATTCTTGTGCTATTGCCAAGTAATACAACTAATTTAAACAAATACTGATGATGCAGGTAAATTTTAGTCATGTCAGGATCTCGCAGGGCAGTGCAGTTTCTCCTCCTAATTTGGACCTAATCACGTGCAGTAACACGGAAACCATGCGCTTCATCTTGCTGGGGATTTTGCTAGTTCTGTCCCGCCACGCTAAAAGTAATGTGTGATGCAACATCACTGCAGCATCAGACTCCGCAGTGGAGACACCATCAGAGACAAACAGCAAGCTGCCAGGTAGCCAGGTTTGGGGGAGTCACCACTGAACCCACGTTGGTGTAACAGCACTACAGCTCTGGGGGCCAGGAGAGGCAAAGCATAATGAGCTCCAAGCATCTTGTACAGGGCACCTTCAGAACTGTAATCACACGTGCATCCAACTAACCTTTGGGAACAGGCACAGCGAGAGGGCAGACAGCTACACTGTTATGTTCTGCATTTATGCTGTCAGTCAAGATCTGAAAATACTTCAGCTGAGTAGCAGGCTTGCACTGGTACTCACACTGCAAGCATACATAGCTCACATCTTAATTTTCTTACTGGCCTTTTCATAAACCTGTGCGAGTTCAGATCTTTATCTCACCTACTACTCCAGTTTTGTGGCTGAAATAGCAGATGTGTACTCTTGCTTCGTGTCCTTGCCGTTCACTGCTGTCTTTAGCATAATGACTACCCCATAACCACATCTAAATTTGCGTGCATCTACCACCTCTTTTCACCCTTCAGGCAAAAACAGCATCTTGCCCTAAACAATTGTGCAATGCATAGCATCAGGACAGAGCTGCAAAAACTCCACTTTGTTCAGAAACACAGGCAATGAGTAGATGAATGCATGCATGCATCGCTTCGGAAATGGGCTCCGCGCTCACACCATCCCCTCGCTGACTGTGGGCACACTCTTCCCAGCATTTAGGAACCACAACACGTTTGAAGCAGCACACACTTGCTTCTTATTCTGCATCCTCTGTAAATGAGAAGTATTCCTCCCCTTCTCTGCACAGAGTATTCTGCCTCGCAAGACATTGTTCACAGCATCGAGACACACATTTTACCATACAAGATACCTGGTGCACAGTGCTAAGTGCAGCATCTCCTTGCAAAGCACCTATAAGCTTCCACTGTACAGTCTAATTTATAACCCCCACCTAACGTGACTGTGGCAGCAATAACCCTTTTACAAGTGTCCTGCAGGAACTCACAGCATCTTCACACGAGCTATCAAAAAATTATTATCAGCATTGTTTCCTCTAATCCACACTTGGTTAGTAATGTTATTACAGCACGTTAAAAGTACAGAGGCTGCTTACCCCTCTTTGTACAAATTCCAGTAATAAGTGTTGCAAAATTAGCAGGATTCCTAAGAGTCACACAGCAAAGCAGCAGTTTCTGACTGTGTGTCTATGAGAGTGCCCTGCGTTCAGACAAATGAGCCTTCTCTGCTGATTGCATTCACAGCTGTAAATACCCCTACTCCATCACTCATTTTATTCTTTTACACATACAGTCTTCTGCAGCTGTTACAACTGGTGTCAGGTGCATGCTCTAATACAGAGCTTGTAGATCGGTTTGCTCTTAAACTTTCATGTAAGAACCAAGAAATTTTGGAGACACACTTAGCAGAACCTTTTCCTAACTTCAGTATACTAACAAGCTCTGAAACCATGCATGTTCACATACTACTATTTTTAAGAAAAGTTACTGTGATGTGCTGTCCCATTGCAGCTCATCAGTCCCCACAATTTAGATTTCACCTCTACAAGTCTAACAAAAAAGGCCTATTAAGTTTATTATATTTTATGGAAGGCAAACCGAAAATTCCCTAGTAAAGAGCACTCTAAATGGATTTCGACTCCAGAAAAGAAATTACTATTGCTTTTCTCGTAGGGGCAAGCAATGGTGCTACTCCAGGACAGGGGGTTTCCAAGAAGCAATGCAGCGCCTTACAGACACAGAGTATTCTTGCGTGAAGACACGGCTGAGGCACCACCGTTGGGTGGGTTTGCACACACAGACAATAAAAGCAACTTTCACGCTTAGGCATTACCGGGGCTGTTCGCATTCCGGATTCGCACATCAGAACTTGTCCAGCCGGGCCCGTCCGGAGGCGCGCGGGCCGCGCCGACGAGCGGTGCCTTTGTCCGCCGCGGAGGGGCTCACCCGCCAGCGCGGCCCCCGCCACCGCGGCGCGGGGAGCCCGCCGGGCCGCCCCGCCCGACCCCGGGGACGGCGGGGCGTGCGGCGGCCCCGGGAGGCGGAGGGACCGGCATCCCCGAGCCGCGCACGGCCACGACGGGGCACAGCACAGACCCGCTGCCCGCGCTGGTGCACGGTACGGTCCCGCGACTCGAGCACGGCCGAGACCCGCTGCCCGCGCCGGGGCACGGCACAGACCGGGGCTCCCCGCTCGTACCTCCGTCCCCGAGGCTGCCCGTACGTACCTGCTGCCCGCGGCACTCGCGCCGCCAGCGCCCGGCGCGCGCCCCGCGCGGTACCGGCGGCCGCGCGGGGAGGAACCCGGGGACCGCCCGCGCGCGATCCCGCGCGCGCCTCCCGCCGTTCCTGCCGTCCGGAGGCGCGCGGGCCGCGCCGACGAGCGGTGCTGGGGAACCGCGATGCGTGAGGCGCCCCGTGAGGCGCCGCTCGGCGCCCAGACCCCCCGGCCCCTGCCGGAACGCCGCTCCGGCCGCGGCACTGCGGCCCCTCAATAGAGGCGGGCGCGACCCTCGCACCGCCCCAGGCCGGGCCGCGGCTCGGCTGGCCCCG